>NC_082399.1:8940873-9005873 GCF_031168955.1 Gadus macrocephalus
AGTTGTTTTCTAGTCGACAGCATTCGACGGCATTAGGTTTGTGCTTCACGGTTGCAAGTTGCAAGTTCCAGCAAAAACAGCATGAAGATGCAGCCATCGGATAGTGTACCGGTCGCCCAAAGAGTACAAAATGTTTAACCAAAATATTTGATATTGAAAAATAACCACAGAGAAGCCCATGGTATGCCAGTAGAGCGCTTGACACCTTGTATTCAGAGAAATCCAATGTTTCTTTTGTGTACTTCTGAGAATTTTTCTCCCTCTATTTTTTAAGGTTCACTATAGGTCACTTTGGATAATAGTGTTTCTGCACTGTGGAATTTATTTATTTATTAATAGATTGATTCCCAGAAGTGAGTTCAAAATCCAACCATGAAACAGTTGTAGAAGTAAGTTTGAGTTAATGCTTGAGGCTATCACACTATCAACACAGGCCTGATGAGGGGGGACCGAAACAAAGCTCATCAAGGTTTTAGAATTGAACAAAAAGAAACAAGCACTCACAGCCACAAAGCAAATAAACTGAGGGTGCTTTCACCTGATCAGTTTATTTAAATCAAACCCTTTAGCATTTCCGCTGATAGTACGGTTTGTTTGGGGTTCATTCCGACTCTGGTGTGTACCAAACCAACCAACTCTGGTCCGCTTTTGAAAACAAGAGTTGGTCACTTTTCCTAGATTAATATGAGCAGGATCTGGTGCAATCAGGAGGGGACAGCACTAATCCAAATGTGGCTTGACGACTTAATAAAGCTAACGCTTTTAACACAGAAGTTTTTTTCATCAATCAGAGACCAAATATTTTTAATTTGTAGGAACGCCAAAGCAAATGATAAGAACAAAACATTGCACAGGCTTTCAATTATTAATCTAAAGTCGGATTTGTACATTGCCCACGGAAATGGTCTGTTATTTTTGTTGGTGTTTTGGACTGTGACTAACTGTAAGAGAACATTTGGGAAAAAACTAACTAACTAAGTTGTATGTATCAGATGTCATTGCTTTGTAATGTATATAATTTAGGAATCTCAATATTGAAGATATTATCGCAGAGGGTTCCGGGTGAGCACCCCCCCCCCCCTCCTTTTTTGTGTCTATATGTCTTAGGGGTCCGAGCAGCAAAGCTGCTTGGTTCCCTATTGTTTCTGTAACGTTATTTTTTTACCCCAAATTCTGTAAAAGTCATACTGCAGCCTATACCGTAAATCGAAAACTCTTGAAATTTTCAGGTATGGTTACCAATAACCCCCACTACCCATAAACCCAAATTGTGGTACTGCACCCAAAGGTGGCGCTATTGTAAAAGATCATGAATTAGGCTTATTTCTCCTCACCAGATTGACCTGGATTTAAAATTCTTTCAGAATATTAATCTCTAGAATCAGATACATATTTTTCTCCGTGGTCTTCTGCTCTAAAAATTTTTACAGGTTGAGAGCTCGAATCCCGATTATAGCATGCTGAACATGACATTCGGCCATTGCTTTGCAGCTCACCTGAAAGCCGAGGCACAGTATTGCATTAAGTGGAACATCTTCATCAACATCTTTCCTTCATAATTATTTGTTATATTTATACATCTTCCATTAGTGTGTTCCTGACTTTTAATTTTGCTTGGACCCCGTTAATCACCAGTTGCGGTTATATTTGTTGTTGTTGTTGTTGTTGTTGTATCTTTTGTCTCGTGAAAAAAAATATAGATAGAAAGTCGAATTTGGAAGTGGCACAAAGACATGGTTCACCTACATACAGATATATTTATACATAGTGAGAGAGACAAACACACACAAACACCATCGATAGATTTGGCTAAATACAAAGCTTTGTGCACGTCGGCCCTCTCGCTCTGTCTCATGCAAGGCTTTCATCAGAAGAGGGGATTCACAACAACAATGAGAAGCCGGTTGCATCATTATGCCACATTATTTGTCGGCGCAATTGCCGTAATTTCAAAAAGTCAATCAACCCTCCGTTTGTCTTACCAGCAACACCACCTAACATTTGCATAGTATTTAATGCAAAGGTGATCAATGAAGGACCTCATAGTGGTCCGATTATCTGAAAAAATATTTTTTGACCTTCCTTTGCTTGCTGTGGTTTGGGGGGATGGAAAGCATTTGTTACCTGAAAGGATGCATCCGTAATAAGCTCTGTGCTCTCTAAGGTTGAAGAAACACTCTATCTGGCGGCCATTAAAAGGTCATCTGGTGGCAGTGGCATGGGGGCGTGAACCAGAGATTGAGAACCCAATATGTAAGCCTGGATTGCCATTGCTGCTTATGATTCCTATGATTTCTGCCCTCTTCTCTCTCTCAGAATATGACCTCTGCCAATCATAACCTCTCTCTCTCTCTCTCTCTCTCTCTCTCTCTCTCTCTCTCTCTCTCTCTCTCTCTCTCTCTCTCTCTCTCTCTCTCTCTCTCTCTCTCTCTCTCTCTCTCTCTCTCTCTCTCTCTCTCACTCTGCGTTCAGTGCGTTCAGTCATACACCTGACTTTATTTCCTTTCCCTTTATCGCCATGGCAACACTTTACCAGGTGGGGCCATCATTCTTGATGTCTGCCATGGGCCCGTTAGTGTCTTTGATGTGCGTGCGTGTGCGTGTGCGTGCGTGCGTGCTTGTGGCTTTTCCAACCATATGTAACGTTAGTACTCACTAGGGGCTGCCTCGACTAAGATCTTGCATGGTCGATTCTGATTCGTCCGACCAGACGAATCGTCCATTGATTGTGGATCATACATATTTTATGTACACAAATCATATTGTATAATACGTGTTAAATATTGTTTAAATCAATGGTGCCTCATTATTTGGTCGATTGCGTGGCTCAAACCCTTTCAAGTATCAATAGGCTTATTCAGGGTTTCCCACGCTTTTCACTGACCGCTGAATGAATAAAACACCCTAAAGGAGGCGAAGAGAAGGCCATTGATTCTGGAAAGTGCCGGCACTATAAACAAAATGAAAAAAAAAAAAAAAAAAACATGCATACTGAATCAAATAAAATGAATAGAAGAATGTTTTATTTTGGTGATCAATAATCAGTGTTTGACATTTGTTTTTATCGGACTGGGACAAACAAAGCGAGGTGGTAAAAGGTCACTGTACTTACTTCTTCTTTGTCTCGTAGCGGCCGGTCGTCCCTAGACTCTGCAGACAGACAGACAGACAGACAGACAGACAGACAGACAGACAGACAGACAGACAGACAGACAGACAGAACAGAACAGAACATAATTATGCAAATGTTCAACTATTCAAGAAACCTGTATGACTGTGTTACATAAGACAAATCCAGGGTTAGGATAAGGGAATGAACACCTATTCAAACATCCATTCATCCAACCAACCCGCACTCACTGCATTGAATCCATTATATGATGAGTGAGAAAACCCTAAATAAACAACCTTTCTTCATCGTTATTTGAAATGGAACTACAACTACATAAAAGAGTGCTGCCGTCGTGGGAGTGCTGAATAGATACTTTTACCTGCCATCCCTGCCTGCCTTATGTTTCCTTCTCCACCACCTGGGAGACACAGAGCCATGAGCTGTTCAATTAAAAACACAACTTTTGCATGAGTTCAAGCCTACATGGATTTGGTCGGTGCGAACAGCATATGGAGTGTTTTCTTTCCGTTGAACCTGCACCAAATTTTCAGAGCGGATTGTAAAGTTAGCTCAAAGGCTGTAGAGTCAAAACTAAACAGAAATGGTAACAAAACAATGGTACGAGAGCGTACTGAAGACCATGTTAGAGATATAGCTATGTCGATAGCTAACTTTAAATAAGCTTCGGGACATTTCTTCCAAAACATTTTTAAGGCTGTGTGGAAGTCCCATGCTAAAGAAAATCCCTGCTCAGGGTAGCATTCCGCCATGCACATGGCTAATAACAATCCACCTCGGGAAAGTTTGATTGGTGTTCACTTCCTCATTGGCCTCAGTGTCAGAGTCCCATCTAGCTAGTGTCAATATTAGAACACCAACAACACCAATCAGATAACGCCACAGGCCAAATGGTGTATGTCATTACAGAACACTGCAGCTTCTCGGAAGAAGTGTCAATCAAATTCTTCCATGTTTATCTAATATGAATGAACAAAGAGCAATCCTCTTTCAGGGGCTCATCTGTGTTCCCAGTAGTCAGGCTTGTTGAAATACTGTATTCTGTATAGGATCATTTTATGAGCCACTTTTTCACCTTTCTCAGTGCATTCAGGTACATGCAATTTAGTAGCAGGTAAGTTGAAGAAATGAAACGTATAAACTTTTTTTTAACTACTTTTTTACTCTGTTTCTGAAAGATATCAACAAAGAACAAAATTGAAAAGGCGGTTCTGATTTATCCGCAAATGCATTGAGACCAAAGAGGAGAGGATTCAGAAAAAGAGAGAAGAGGCAAGGGCGGTGGGCAAGGCTGGCTTGCGTTGGAGAAAAACAATTATGTTTTTCTTTTCTTTTTTTATAATTAACATAGGGTCCAAATGTCATATTGATTTGGTCCCCAGCCCGTAAACAGTACTTCAATAAACAGTCAAACAAAAGTCTAGTACCCAAATGAACTCATCTCAAACCCAGCAGAAACAAAAGCTCTTTTCCAACCTTCTGTCATTTTTTCAGGAGCGGAACATGAGTTGTGCGATGCCTCCACATTTTCTAAAGAGTATAAACCTTGAAACAAGCTGTTAAATAGTAAAACAGAAAAAAATAAAATCTTAGCTGTTACATATAATTATCCATAAAATATAAGAAATAGATTTTGCTGCATTCCTGTTGTCCTTTATGCAAAAGTAAGCAAAATATTTAGACAAATCTTCAATCCAAAGTGAAATCAGATGGTGGACTGGGAGTCAGCTCTAGTTTAGCACAGGGTGTGTGTGTGTGTGTGTGTGTGTGTGTGTGTGGGGGGGGGGGGGTCAGACCCAGTGACTCTTACCAGGGGTGTTGGGGCCAGAAATGTCTCAAATGATGTCAAGATTAAAAGTTGCGATGAGTAAAGGCCTCCCGTGTTTTGAAATATTTTAGAATATTGAAATGAACTTTGATTGGCAGCGCCTCGGGGAAAGACTCTCCAGGTGTTATGGGAAGTAACCTTTGGTAACAGTTATAATAAATCTAGTTTTTCAAGTTTGTGGAATGAACCAAGATGGACCCAGATTCTTATTATTACATGGCTACTTACTAAAGCAATAAAAAAAATATATCGTACAAAACATAACGACAGAAAATTATGTTATCGATTGACAAATGTTATTTCTTCCGACAATTTTTTTCTGCCAATTCAGTTCCAGGGTTGGAGCTAGAGCAACACAAACTCGCTTGCTAGCTTTCTTCTTAAGATAGAACCCGGGTCCTCCAGTGTCTATGATCAAAAACAGCGTCAATAACATAGGCCTGTTGTTCATAGCAGCAGCACGCTATCTAGCAACAACAACGACCGCTGAAAGCCATAATAGACCCCATCAGAATCGAGTATTCAACAAAGTCCTGTAATGAACCAGTGCATCACGACTCTGCCCCGTGTCCCTGTACTGGAATACCTCCCCTCCTCTCTGCTGTCTCTGATGGCGTTCCTCCCAGGAGGGAGTGCACTCATGCAGGCAGGAGCAGCATGCAGAGACAGCCAACAGCGGCTCTGGGAGAGACAGATGCCCCGCCCAGCTGAGAGCATTAGCCAACCAGCGGGCAGCTGTGCAAGGAAGTCACTGGGATGGAGAGCGCCTGCCTGCGTGCAACACACACACACACCCACACAAATACCCACACATACGCCACACAAAAACAGCAGGCTATTTGTGACAAAGGAACAGACACACACACACACACACACACACACACACACACACACACACACACACACACACACACACACACACACACACACACACACACACACACACTATGCTGTGGTCATGATGTGGTCGTCACGTTGTTTTCGAATGGTTGACACTCTGGAGACGAGGCTGCATTTGGCGAGGCTCCACGTTGATGATAGAAGTGTTGTGACTAAACATTCATAGAGGCGGGATCCTTCACAGCTGAACATTCAACACTGTCAGATCTGAATAAAATGATAATGAATACAACTGCATCATGATGCCTCTCCGTGTTCACTGACATGCCTCAGCATCAAACATGACCTCCATTTCTCCGCTTTGTTAAGCACTTTTGAACTGCTGTTCACCAGTACACACGCACACAAAAAGTAAAACACACAAACACACAAAAACGAACACACTGAGCCGACAGCACACACTCACACACATAAGGGCACAGGAGGAGCATTACATAAATGAGTGTGTCAGGCTAAAGGGGGGGGGGGGGGGACGGTCGTGACTGGTGAGTCGTGAGCACTATGGCACCACAGAGGCGTGGAAGAGATTAAGGAGCGGAGATGTTCCTCTGGAACCACTGGGAGATGACAAGTAGGAAGCACGCTGGGCTGCTCCCAGGACAGATTGATCCTCAACGAGTCGGAACCTAGGAGTGTGAGGGCAACGTACCATGTGTGCGTGTGTGTGTGTGTGTGTGTGTGTGTGTGTGTGTGTGTGTGTGTGTGTGTGTGTGTGTGTGTGTGTGTGTGTGTGTGTGTGTTCATTGTGTTCCATCTACGGTTGTTATTAACCTAGATTTCGGTCAAAATTGCCTCAACAACTTATTTTATCAAGTTTATTAAAATCCTTAGACTTAGACACAAGAATGATATTTTTATTTATTTATTATACAACTTTTAACTCAAGCCTAATATAGACCTGGGTTTAAAGTTTTCAAACCAAACCATATGGAACGCTTCAAACATCTAGTGTTGAAAGTTTCTGGCAAAATGTTGAATTATGAACGTCATCTAGCTTTTTACATTTAATACCCTCTGCCACTGCCTAGTGCCTTTCAAACATTACTGCATAACCATAATGTTATAATCTAAATAGCGGCCGACCCGACACCATTCAAACAGCAGGTCACGCCTGGTGGGATTTCATTGAATGGCTCCATCTACAACACGTCAGCGAGTTTCAAACATAACACTCATTAACCCTTGAGTGTGTCCTCAGATCATCTCTTGCACATGACAATGAATTATCTCAATGACACTTCAATATAAAGGACACCAAAAAGGCAACGCTATGGCTGCATCAAAAATAAAATGAAGAATTAAAACGAAATAATCTCAACATTTATCCTTATACACACACAAGTTACAGAAACGGACGCTACATGATGGAAACCGTACATTATCCAGGTTCAGAGGTGTCCGCGCTTGTAAAGGCCGTACCGAGACGGTGTTCAATTCCCGTTTTCCCCCCCGTCTCGGAGGGGTCGCTAATTAATGATGAGCATCTGTGAAAGCTGATTTTGGAATGGAGTGTTGCGAGGACTCGTTAGGCTGACGAGCACTCCTGAGGCACGCAGCCAATCAGGCGCTCGCAGCCTCCTTAATGAGATGCATTTGAATTCTCCGTGTTTCACTTTGATAAAACCGGCTGATGAATAACAAAACGATGATGGTGCTATCTGTACTCATTTAATCGTAAGGCGGCTGGCTATTTTTCTTCAAATATCAGATTCTACAAGAGTTTCCTACATGGACACACGTCATGGTTATGTCATCCTCCAGTTTGATCCTGTATAGAAGCACCTTGCCCTCTCCATTTGTGGTTATGACCCCGAGATCGACAATCCATTCTTTGCTCTGCGCTACATCCTCCTTTATTCATCGCTATCAAAACCGCAGTATTTTCTTTGTGTACTAGATGACGTAACGACTGCATCTCTTCTATTCTTCTCCCTCATCTTTTAACTCTCTCTCTCTCTCTCTCTCTCTCTCTCTCTCTCTCTCTCTCTCTTATATGAAGCGGTTTGGGTCTGAATTCCCGCTTCCTCTCTCACGCTCTTGCAGCCTTTGTTTCTCCATCTCCTTCTCTTGTTTCATTCTCCAAGGCCTCGTTGCAGGTCTCGCTACAAGCAAATAAGCCCAAATCCTTTTATACATTTTTTGGACAATATGCGACTCAAATCTGATATTCAGTGCAGTGTGAACAGCACATCTTTTCAATTCTAAATTGGGCCACTTTTACATGGCCACTTTCTTCCTGAATAAGGTACAGGCCAGGTCACATTTTTGCCATGTGACCTCAGCATGAACATCAGTCTAGATCAGCATTTGTCCAAATTCTGCTCTGGCTGGAGTCCCTCTCTGAATACAAACACAGAAGACATCTGCGATTGAGGTGGTCAGTGGAGAGGAGGTGAACATAGTCATTAAGGGTAGTATTGTCATTCAAAGTAGCCCTTGACATGCTGGCATTTTGGATTCAAAGCGTTTCCGTGAAGACATGCACAGCATGATCCGCCCACACCTGGCTACGACTCCACATCCACACACGCCGTCCTACTGGAGTGATCCACAAAGAGCCATCTTTTTCAACTTCTTATGATCATGCTCTCTTCCACTGCACATCCAATTAAAAAATGAAAGCGAAACTCAGACTCTGCCTCGTAGAACCGCCTGCTGCGTGTGTCATCTTTGATATTGTGAGTTTGCGTACGCGGGTTAATGACACAACTTTTGAGCAATAAATCTGAATAGAGCACTCAGACTTGCGGCGTGAACAGTGCTATTTCTCTCCCCCTCTGCTGTCTTTCCAAAACACTTTACTCACACCTTCTCCCTGATGCTCTCTATCCCTTTTTAACTCTCCCCCTCCCCCTCCCTCCCCATTGATTTTTGGCTGAATGTCAAGTGTCTGAGCATGTTCTGCATGGCTGCCCTCTGAGGGCTCCGTCCTCCAGCTTTGATGCTGGAGGTCCGTCGGCCCGCCCTCTGCCCACCACCAGCCCTCGCTGGGCAGGTGCACGCTCTGAGGATGGGCCGTGGAGGGAAGACACTTTACCCCCACTCCTTAATACCCTTCAATTGGCTGCGAAGGAGGGGCTAACCTTTGTCGTCCCCGTCTCGATGATACAGCGCCAAGCAAGGTTGGATGGGCTCTGTCTGTCTGTCTGTCTGTCTGTCTGTCTGTCTGTCTGTCTTTGCGTATGTCTGTGTGCGTGGGTCTGTGGCCACAGGCTGTGTGTGTCCGTTGCTCATGAGCCTGCATGCCTGAGAGTGATGAGCTCGCTTGACGTCGTTTGATGGTTCACCTCTATCTCTCAAATGCCACACATCACTGCTGACCCGTCGTCATGGAGAGAAAAATCCATATTCCTCTTCCGCTGTGCAAACCTTTTTATGATTGCAAATCATTTTTGTTACCGTTGACTTAATAGATTGGAGAATTGTAAAGAGACAGCAGTAGAGAGACAGATTGAACAGATTTGAAAATAAACAACCAGAACCAATGAAACACAGAGAATAGTTTATTACCCATTCACATTAATGACCAGGATGGACCTAAGAAAGGGTCTGTAATCATAGAGTAACTACTCTTAGAGCTGTCTCACAGACACACACATATACACTGTGTGCCATAAAGTAAGGAGACCTATGGGCAGGATTGATTTGGTCTAATTAAATATTGGCCAAGTTTTGAATGACACCGGTTTACTTGATGAGGAGGAAGAGGAAGAGAATGATGATGATGATGATGATCAGTGTCAGTAACCCGATGTAACCCGATGATGTGTCAGTTAACCGATGTGAGTCGCTTTGGATAAAACGTCCGCTAAATGCCCTAATTGTAATTGTAATTGTAACCAGTAGCAACTCTCACTCATCCTCCATCTGTCATAATAGAACTGACCCGTCAAATAACAGGCTGCTAACTGGTTAATGGTTAAGCACTCTCAGGCATCTAGGCTCATGAACAACAGACACGAGGCCACACACACACACACACACACACACACACACACACACACACACACACACACACACAATATACCCCCCCCCCCACCGATTTATCACTTTGCTAATTGAACAAGGTTTTATTTTGATATCGGTCAGTAGCTGCACTGTACTGCGGTTGTAAGGGCCTCAACCCCCCCCCTACCCACCACCTCCAACCCAACCCCCTCCCGCGGGCTAATTAGGCCCAGCAATGCAAGCATTCATGGCTCCCCCCCCCCCCCCCCCCCCCCTTCTGGCAGAGACCCCCAGCGCTGGCACCCTCCGCAGCACTCAGTGGCCGAACGCCTGGCTGGCTAGCTGTACGGCTCAAAGACTAGCAGTGGTGAGTGACGCATGAGAATGAATAGGTGTGGCTAACAAAGCGTACTGACGGACTGAATGGCTCAGTGATGAAACGCTCCCTGAAACGCTGGCACTAACTCAAATGCCAGACATGATGAATTGATGATTGGTTCCTGGCGGTCAGCTGATCCGGAGGAGGGCATTATTAATAGTATAGGTTGGGTTCGGTCAGGAGTCCCGGCCCCAGTTGTCAGGTGATTGGCTGACTGAGCGACTGGTTGGGAGGATGTGTTGACTGGTTGTGGGTGCGTCCGGGATCATGATCACGTGTTGACTGGTTGTGGGTGTGATTCATGGTGGGCTGGGGGGCGGCCATGACTCCACACCAAGACAGAGCTCTTGCTCTTGCTCTTGCGCGCGCACACACACACACACACACACACACACACACACACACACACACACACACACACACACACACACACACACACACACACACACACACACACACACACACACACACACACACACACAGGGTTTATCCCACATTGAAAAGGAAATTTGGAATGTTGATAATGAACAGTATAGCCTGAGTAGCCTAAGCAATGACCACAAATAGGTAATGTCAGAAATGGAGAGAATCAATTTAACAATCTGTATCTGGCTGATTGAAATTAAATTCTGTTTGGTTCATCTAAAGGGTTTTTTCAAATGTTGAATCGGCTGTAACAATAGATTGAGAGTGTGAATAAGCTTAATATTATCAGTGGGCATTAGTCAAGGTTCACCCCTTATTCCACAAATTGCACAGGTAACTTCACAGACCACTCATACTTTCACTAGGGCTGGAGAAAAGGGCATCAAGGCAAGTATGCGCTTTTGAAATGCAGAAATGAGAGACAAAGTGAAGGATGGAAGGGGAGAAGAGGGAGGAGGGAATCGAAGAGTTCGGGCAAGCGAAATCAAACGTCATCTTGGCGTGATGTTTGGAAGCTATTTTCATATCCTTTCTTGCTCTGTTGGTGTGCTTTGAAATGGTGTGTGTGTGTGTGTGTGTGTGTGTGTGTACACATGTTGTTCTGAAGGATTAGGCTTAATAAGATGGCAGTCTGAATTTATAGCGCCAATATTTCTCGCTGGGCTAAACCCACGGAGGTTTCAGAGTAATAGATGTTCAGAGTGCATTGCTTGACATGTGCCCGGATACGATGAGGCCTGTGGGATTTTGAATACTTAAAGCACCGTGTGTGTGTGTGTGCATGCGTGCGTGCGTGCGTGCGTGCGTGCGTGCACATAAATAAACTCAAAGACAGCAAGGTGATATGAAGACAAATCTGGTGGTATAGCCGGAGGTAAACAGTACGCATACAATGTGTAAGAGGACAAGTGCAGGTTTGTTTGCCTCAATTACCTTCATAACATATATATTTAAATATATTCAATACACAAATGATATCATCAGAAATAAATCCATATATATATTATACGACCTAGCAAGTACAAAATATCTGGAATATCTAACCAAAAATATGTTAACATTTGAGATATTTCTAAAATCAGTAAAAAGCTCCGTCCAGCTCCATCTTTATCCCAGTGTAATGAAAACAATGAAATATCAGGTTCGCTATACAGAGGATTGAGTTGGTGCTGCTTCACATGCTTAAACCAAACGATTGACAGCTCCATCCTAAGGCAGAGAGACCTTGAGTATAAGCACCTTGCCTTCGCTCTCCCGGAGGCCTTGGAGCAGGGGAAGAGTGGCTAGCGGTCTGAGGAGGGACTCCTAAAATACACTCTTTTTGTGAAAGTCAAGCATGCCCCCTTAAGGCCTTCACGGGCCACGCAGCATTTTGTCAGCCCCGATGGAGACGTCAGCCCCTGGGGGACACACCGCACTACGGAGTGGGTGGGGGGGGGGGGGGCCTTTCACCAGGTAGCAGCAGTTGACTTTCGGAAGGGAGAGCTTGTTTTATAACAGGGAGCATGGGGGGGGGGGGGGGGGGGGCTTGGTGGCTCAACACTGAGCTGGTGAGCTCACCGGCTAGGTGGCAGTACACCTGATGGAGAGACGGGTTTGATTCTGAGCAGGGGTCTTATATGTTTAATTCCCTTTAACTTCAAACCTACTTTCCTTCTGCCCTTCAGAAACGTTTGTCTTAACTACGTCCTCTGACTCGGATGGTAGCCACTACATTCATCGAGTGGTCCAGCACAGGGGAACACGGTCAGACTCTCAGAGATGTGTGCACACCCTTCAGAAAAGTCATGAAACCATTCAGACCGATTGCATTGATTTACTAAGATATCGATACAGCTGTGCTCTTTACATTGGGCTCAATGGCCAAGTTGAAATGATAAAGCTAAAACACATGTCTGGATACTTCAAAGCATCCAGACATGCACCCTGCAGTCGCTCTGTTTGTAGGGCCACCTGGAGGGGAGAAACGGCACTACAACTGCACCGCCGAGTTGGCACGTCCAACGCGCAAAACAAATGAGCATCAACTGTTCTGTCCATAAAAGCAAATCAAAAATGGATTAAAAATAAAATATGGTCTGGGTGTCTGGACCATGGCTGCTGTCGGAGCAGTTATTGGAAATCATTACGTGTGAATAAAAATAAATAAATACGCCTTTGAGAGAAGAGAGAAGGAGGAGGAAATAGAGCAGAGGGTAGTAGACAGAAGGAGAAGAGAAAGAGAGGAGAAAAGGCAGCGAATAAATATAACATTTCGATATAAAAAACTCAAAACAGCCTCACAAAACAGGAGACGCACGATTCCCTGAAAGAAAAGCATTTGACTCACTTTACTGCGGAAACAGCCCGTGGCCCCATGGGGGCCCCATGGGGGCCCCACGAGGCCAGCGCTCTAACGAGAGGACCAGAGAACAGGAACCAGCAGTCCCTCCTACATAATGCAGCCCCCGCCCCACTCCCATCCACCTCCCCCTTTCAACCTGGCCACCACCTGCTGCTGACACACACACACACACACACACACACACACACACACACACACACACACACACACACACACACACACACACACACACACACACACACACACACACACACACACACACACACACCCTGCCCGATGCACCATCCAACTTTCAAGAAATAACTTGGTGAAAGAAAAGTCTTCGTTTTCTTACAACGCCAAAGGCAAATACCAAGTAGGCAAGAGGAAGGATTTTCTATTGGCAAATGGATGGATGGAAGAGGGAGGGATGGATGGAAGAGGGAGGGAGAGAACATTTCTGTCACTGTGCTGACGCCGGGCCTTCTCTGGTGCTCATCTCACGCCATGGCAGCCACCCAAGGAAGAAATAATACTAAATAGAAAAATATATGGTAAGAATGTGCCTGGGGCTGTCCTTGATTTTCAATAAAAATCACACTCCATTCAGAGTCAACTAGTTTGTCAAACTTTAACAGTCAACACTTGGTTTGATAATGAGGGGTTTCTTTATTTTCGTAAGAAAAAGGAAAGGTATTACTTTTATCGTCCAAGCTACGTTCTCTTTTTTTTTTCTTTTTTTATGCTTCAAAATAAAAGCAGTGGGATAACGATTACTTTTAACAACCTCATTGAGTCACTATTGTTTCGGGCACCGCTGGACTGGGCATAGGGCATGGCGGGCATATGCCCGGTGGCCTGAAGCCTTTTATTTATTTTTTTATTCATGCCAAACTCGCGTCTAACGTAGCAGGCCACGTTAACTTCAATGCAGGCCACATTAACGTCAATTCAAGTTAATGCAAGTTAAACTGGCAGATCTGCCCTTTATCATGATTGATTGAAGCCTGGGCCAATGAGGTGAGGGGCAGGCCAATTACGTTTTGTAATTGTGTGCATGGCTAGTTACAACGCTGCTGCCGCCAGGTTGTTTATTTATTCTTTATTCTTCATTGCATTTGTGTGACTGTCGCGGTGGCTGCCGCCAGGTTGTTTCTTTATTCTTCATTCTGTTTGTGTGACTGTCGTGCGTCTGCCTTACGAAGTAAAAGCTTGCTGTTTTGCACCGTCTGTGATGCGGTGGCGTCTGCTGGTGTGTGGTATGACGGCTTCCCTGAGTCATCCAGTCATTTCTTGCTTTAATAATGCATTGTATCACACAAGTAATGATATATTATTCATAGTTTAGCCTACAGTATTACATTTATTATAATTATATTAACTAAAATGAATTAATTAATATTTTTTAATATAATTCCTTTACTTAAATTTAAGTAACAAGGTTGAAAGAAATGACATCTAAAAAGTAATGTGACCTACGGTCAATAGATCATACTTTTGATAAGCCTAACAGTATTTTGGGAGAACTTTTCATAATGCTTCTCATAGTGTTAAAATGTTTGTGTCTCCTAGTGCACATTGATCGTTTAAGGCAGTGATTCCCAACAAGGGGTATATGGTACATATACCACCTGAGGTGCGCAAGCAAACTGCAGGGGGTATGTGGATAAATTAACGAATGTGTGCAGCATAGTCATTGCATGAGTGAAGGGGTACTCATGGTGTGACAAAAAGGCTTAAGGGGTACGCATGTCAAAAGCAGTTGGGGAAAAAACCCACGCTGTCACACAGCGCGCTTACATTTTTCCCCGTCAATACCTGGTGGTGGCCTGCTCTTGGTTAAAAATGCCCGGCCTGAAAAATGTCCCCAGTCCAGCCCTGGTTTCGGGCACATTTAAAAATAGGAAGAAACAGTGAGAGTGATTTTGTGCCGCTCTAGAAGACGTTTCTCTGAAATATTCCAAAAATGTGACAGCACTAAATCATAGATTATTTAAAATAAGACAGAAGAGCCATAACCATGATTTAAGTAGGAGCAGTCATAGGATTTGTATTGTTCCAAGTTAAAATTTCCCAGTAACACTGAGGTTTGTGGTGGAATATGATGTGTGTGGAAATAACCTAATAATTCCCAATGTGACAATTAATTGACACTTATAATTGGCCATTATAGCCATTTATTTGAAAATTTGAAACCAATAAGTCAATACATTTTTTGGGGTTATTTAACACAAAATTGAACACATTTACGCAAGTGACATTTCATTAAAATGTCTAAATCAGTGGCTAAGAATGGACGTCAATATGCACAAAACTAATATGAAAAGAACCTTTAGTTATCACCAATAAGGATTTTTTCTGAAGGAACTTGCTTCATTCTGGCATTGACCCTTCAAATGCAGAAATGATGATGATGATATAATTGCACAGCTCTTTAGCTTCTTAACATAGCAGAACATGATGACCTGGGGATGACCCCCTCATATCTATGGCAGTGGAAACATTCTTGTGACAAGCAGTCTTCTTGTGCCTCACACAAACCCAAAAATTTGAAAGAAATGCACTAACAAAAGGACACTAATAGAAGGTATATTTAGGTTAACAAGCTCTCTAGAAGAGAATTCACCATGGACCCTCGATGACATGAGAAACACACACACACACACACACACACACACACACACACACACACACACACACACACACACACACACACACACACACACACACACACACACACACACACACACACACACACACACACACACACACACACACCTTCCAACCACCACAGCAGCAGGCTGGTTTATGTTAAGACACGACCAAAACACACGATGCAAAAATAACCACAAAAAAAGGAAAACAGACATTTAGAACCAGTGTACCTTTTCCTCTACCTTGCACAGGCAATGGCTCCAGAAACCACATGAGAGACCTGTATGTGTGTGTGTGTGTGTGGGGGGGGGGGGGGGGGGGGGGGGGGACAGTTACACAGCCAAGAACTAGGGAACTGTTGCCTAAATAGACAAACCACAAACATATGCACGTTTCCCACAGACGGACCCCACCCTTTTATCTAAAATAAGGCACGATACTCCACCCACTTATTCAGGAGGGGCAGGAAAGGTCAAAGTAGCCAGTTACCACCCACATCACAGCGTTGGTGGTGGCCTCCTAGACACTAGCACTGGTCTGTAGGAGGCCACCACCACCGCTGAGCCCACTGGCCTTGCGCACCGAGCAGCCATCTTGGCTCCATCTTGGTGCTAAACGGTAGCTGGGTGGTGGAGATGCTACGGCTGCTGCTGCTGCCCTACCTCAAAGTGTAAGTGAACCCCCTGGCTCAGGTCGGATTCAAACACTGAGATTAAAATAATGTGTTTTGGGCTGAACGTATTTTATTCCTCTTTTCTCTAAATGAGGGTCTTGTTTTAGTGGCATAATGGCACAGCGGACTATGTGGGGGAACATACAAGACATATGATCAATGTACTCCTGGGAGAAGGTTTATAACCCGTCTGTACCGACTGGCTCACGGCATTTCAACAGATGACGATATCATAATGCAGAGAGCAAAAAAAAAGTGAGCACGATCTCCAGAATTATCGACTCAAAACATGCCCAATGCCACTCTACTTCTTTCCTTCGTTTCTCAGAGTGTTGCATCCCAAAATCAATCAGGGAAGAAGTGTCCTTATTAGTCAATAAGCCGCAGGCAACGGTCAGAATTGAAATCGAATCATACAGAGGCAGGCGCAGTCAACCAGACACGTTCTCACAGCGAATTTCACTTACATCTGACGGACGGCGATGGCCTTTCCAACAAATGACCCTCAAATGATAGGTAAGACTTCGCTCTTGCACGGTACCCAGAGCCTCTTTGATAGATAACGATTATCTATCAACTAAGAAATAATAATAATAATAATCATACATAAAGCCTGTAACAAGGGTTTTGATCACAATGGATCAAAAACCAAATTCCTCATATAAGGAATAAATGTATGTATTTTTTGCAAAACAGAAATACCTACTAACAGAATACTACGCAGTGGTTGTAAAGGAGGGGGTGAGATGGGCTATTTAGTTGATTGCAATCTGTAACCTCCTTGCTGCTAAATTCTACACACTAAGGCTTTGAAGAATAATAAATTACATAACAGAACAACGATAGGACAGAAGTATCATTCAGAGAAAAATAAACTGATTCTGGGCCAAAAGTTTAAAAAAGATCGCTACATCTGGAGACCAACGTCAGTCTACACCAAACATGTCCTTGTTGCTCGATGATTCATTCAGTCACAGATGGTGTGAATCTTTTTCCAAGTTAACATCAGTGCTGCCAAAGTATAGTCTGACAAAACTGACTCACCGCAGTGTGTGTGTGTGTGTGTGCATGTGTGTGTGGCGTGCGTTGTGTTCCCTCTGTATTTGAGCACTACGAAGGGTGGCTGGGGGCAGCTAAAGAGAATTGGACTACAGAAAAAGGAATGGAGCTCATCTAAATTCTCAACAAGGCTAGCGTCAGACTTCCAGTGAAGCTGACAAAAACGACACACACACACACACACACACACACACACCACACACTTATAAGTCACAAATTGTGCAACATGTATGCCCTGAAACACACTTAATCCCCCCCAATGCACATACACACACTTAATTCACACTTTCAGTATCAATGCATATAACCGTATTACCCGTTTACATTAATGCATCATGACACAAATTACCCACACACACACACACACACACACACACACACACACACACACACACACACACACACACACACACACACACACACACACACACACACACACACACACACACACACACACACACACACACACACACACACACACACACACACACACACCTGGATGCCGCGGAGCTTCTTCCTGCCCTTCTCCAGGTGACCCAGGAACCCGGCCTGCTGCAGGTCCCAGCCAGGCGGCCTGAGCAGCCGGTCGTCAACGGATACCGCCTTCCGCAGCGCCGCGTGATCCTCAGATCTCGCCGGGACCGCCGGTTCCACCGTCGATGACGACGCCGTTGACGCCGCTCCTCCTCCTCCACTCGCAACTCGGTTTCTACTTCCTCCTCCTCCTCCTCCTCCTCGTCCTCCTCGTGCTGCTGCTGGTCTTCCTGTCCCCCCATTGGCCCCGGGGCCCGACACAGGAGACGGCTCCAGGGCCCCGAAGTCACGCAGAACGGAGCCTGAGGAGAAACCAGAGACACTGGCCGTTATCATACACCGTCCAGGTGACAATGGACAGCCTTATGACACACACACACACACACACACACACACACACACACACACACACACACACACACACACACACACACACACACACACACACACACACACACACACACACACACACACACACACACACACACACACACACACACACACACACACACACACACACACACACACGAATAGGGGAGCTGCATCCCTGTGGGCCGGGAGCTAACTCAATGAGCTGTGAAAGAAATGAAAGACACACACACACACACACCCAGACACAGATACAGACCAACCGACAGACACATCTAGGGACACACACACACTCTATAGAGTGACACACACACAACGACACACAAGTTGTTGTTATGTATAGGGAATTGAGTGTTCTAGTTTTAGATGATTTTGGTATGTGCAGCATAATAAAAAACGTTGGCACATTGCAGTTGCATTTTCTTAACATTCATGGTTCAAAACACAGGGATAGCTGCACATGGCCTGTCCTACGATTCTGTTTGAAGGCCAAAGTGTGGATTGTGGAAAAGTTCTTTCTACAGGTTTTATTATGAAGGAACTGAGAGAAGATATCGACATTTGAATTGACCAGAAAAACAGGTCAATATTTAGTTGAAACTCGGGTAGCCAATGTCCTTTGATGGTGGTAACAGCCACACACACACACACACACACACACACACACACACGTAACAGGGTGCGCTGGGAGCGAGGTCTGATGCCGTGGGAGTGAGGGTCCCAAGGGATGACAACGCTTTGACTGCAATGTCTGATCAAGCAGCTCCACCATTTGCAATTGGGGCTAGAGCTAACACAAAGGCCACAAACAAAGTCAGATGGACCTGTGAGTTTCACACACAAGATTGTACTTCTTTCAAACAAATACTTTTGCTCGAACTGATTTTATTATTACATTTCTCTTGTTTTTATTTCAGAAAAATAAAATGGCTATCAATAATTTCATTATCATACTTATATTTCAACTACAATGGGGGTGTGTGTGTTTATAGATATACGTCTCCGTACTCCATGTGTGCATAGTAAGAGTATATGCTCTTCAATCATTGACTTTATGCATACTGGTGCATCCCGAGATGACTTGATGTTGTTGTAGGTTCCTGCGTTTGCATTGAGACTTATACATGATTAAAAAGGCCAGCCTGCCTGTAGATGTGAATTTGTGAGTGAGCTTGTGTGCGTTTGCATTCTCCAGTATCCTCTTTACAGGAATGAGTGTACAGGCTGCTAGCGCATGCAGGACACCGTGGGTGGCTACAGGTCAGGAACGTATCAGGTTCAGGTGTGTGTGTCTGCGTGTGTGGTACAGCAGCGTGTGGTATCGGCAGGCTTGCATGCATTAAAAATGCATAGGAGGCCGTGGGGATTAATACACTAATTGCTCTGCAGTCCCTCAATAGCATTCATCCTGTCCGCCGAATATTGGAATAAGTAGCAACTCCTGAATGTCACATCACTGTGATTATCTGACTCATCTGTGTATGTAGCAAAACAAATCAAACGTATAACTGATACAAATATGGAAACCTTGTACTCTTTACACTGATTTCTTTGAAAGGAATCTAAATGGATATTTCAGTCTTACATTAGGGGTCAAAGCAGAGTGGTAGTTCATGTAATAAAGATAGGGTATTTCGGTAATTGTGAGTGCTCTCACGATTGCCATAGGATCAGACAGGAAGTCTCTGTCGACATACAGGTCATGTTCTGCACTTTTTGAACTACTGTACAGTATGTACACAGGTCCAGGATAGATGTATGGTATTCTTTTCCTTTTCCACTTGTCTAACAATAGACATCCTTGAGCAAGTAGGAAATCCCCCAACCTGCTCCTTCGTGACACGCATCTGAATTCACCTTCGATAGAAAGCATTTGTCTGGCTGAAAAAGGGTGACCTTTTTTGGATTGGCTAGGTACTGTAAAACGGACTGACTTTCACCTATGTCTAGTTGGGCAGTGAAGGGGTCAGAATCACCAGTATGGGTGTGCAGATTCACTTCCCGGGAAGTGGAGAAATGAGCGAGGTCGAGAAGCTCAAAAGAAAAATAAAGAAATTAATGGATATTTGTGTTGGCCGATCCTTGAGAATGTATTAAAATAGGTTATGCAGATAAATAGCCCGCTTCGATATGTTGAGAGACTGCCTATGAATCATAACTATAATCATAACTACAGAGTACAGACTATAATCATGTAAAACTGTTTAAATGGCGAGTTGCGATATGACCAGAATTAGATCATCCGATGTTGCTGTTAGAAATAAACTGTTTTATCATTAAATGTGATGCATCACATTGACTAAAACTATTACACAATAGTTTGTGTATTGGTGTTCACTTTTAATTAATTTAACAAGTAGCAATGCTAAATATGTGCTGCCTATGGGAACCAAATCCTATGTATCTTATTTTCTTTCTCAGTTTATGAAAAATGAATGCTTACATTGTTTCATTTTCCAGCTGAATCAAAGGATGAGTTCAGCCTCTGTGAAGTTGTGGGCGGCATTGCAGTTATTTCACTACAGTTTATAGAAAAATTTATTCAACAGAATTAATGAAATGGAGTTCATTAGCTGAAACACTCATTTAACATTGGTTTACACAACGTTAATTAGACATCTGACCTTCACGGAAGGATATCAATATTCTTAAAAAAGGTCAGCTTACGTAAGGCTAGGATGTTTCACAAAACACAAAAGATTAAAAACAGCAGGAAAAACAACAACAACTGATGAGCTGTAATCAGTCACATCCTGTTGTGTGCCGGGACTGTGTTTGGCAACATGGTATTAGATCTCGAAAACAAAAAAAACAAAATCCTGTCGACACAGTGGTTGAGAGCTGCGGAGACGGTTTCCATGGCAACTGTTGCACCAGTGCAGTCACAGAACCGGGGGGGGGGGGGGGGGGGGGTCGGGGGGGAGATATGGCACAGGAAGGAGAGACAGGTGGAAGGTAAAAGAAGAGGTCGAGAGCCACAAGGACAGAACACAGAACGACAAGACGGACAGCGAGAAGTTGTTGATACATACCCTCAACTTTCTTTCTACCAATTCTCTCTCCGTCTTGCGCTCAAAGTTGCACCTCAGGGAAATGCACTTTGTTCATTTATGACGTTGTGTGGTGGGGGATAAGACTTCACACACACACACACACACACACACACACACACACACACACACACACACACACACACACACACACACACACACACACACACACACACACACACACACACACACACACACACACACACACACACAGCAAGAAAGGATATGAAAATAGCTTCCAAACATCACGCTAAGATGACACAATGTGTCATTATGCAACCTCTTCAAAACAATATCCTGTTTTAGGAATCATACTTCCAACTGACTTGCGCCCCGTAGCTAGAGCTCATAGACAATTCACTTCTTCATCTTCAGAGGGAAATAAAGAAGAGACAATGCCGTGAAAGAGAAAGGACGATCAAATCTGTGGGGGATTTCACACATAGTGGCTTTTTGAAAGGACAACACAAAGGGACAGAGAGAGAGAGAAGCAGATCAATAGTGAATATAAGACAAATAAAAAAATAAAAAATGAATGGCAGGGTTAAGGCACAAGGAAAACGGAGCACAGCGAGACAACATTTTGGTATGCACTCATTTGCATGAACTACTCCTCCCAGAGTTCCTCTGACAGAGGTACAGATAGACGGAGGAGCGGTGACACTACATGCGCACACACACACACACACACACACACACACACACACACACACACACACACACACACACACACACACACACACACACACACACACACACACACACACACACACACACACATCGGTTTGTTTAGCCCCCCCCCCCCTTACAATAAAATCAATATCTGGAATTAGATCATCATCTGAGGCGAAGGGAAAGTGCAGCAGTAATATGTGCAAGCATGTACATGCACCAAGGCAGTCTGGTTGATTTACGCAGGTTATATTGAACTGCTAATTGGTTTAAACATCTTTTTTTCGTCCCCTCAATAAAGATTAATTTTAAGAACCTTCTGGTGACAGTTCAATTGTGCTGAAATGCAGCTAAATCGTTCAGGGGGAGCTAGGCAATATTGTTTTCGAAGCTGTTAATAAATGTAAAAAATAACATAATTTCAAGCGCATAATTCTTGTCATTCTTCTTGCACCCAATATAATGAGAAGAATTCACAAACAAATTCTCACTCAATGATTTGAAAGCTATCGTGAATTTCTGCCTTCAAACCAGGGATAAAGAGAGAACGGAACATTGGGTTCAGTTTCCATGACACTGGCAAATTTGAACACTTTAACCACGGTGCGTGGACAACCTCTTGAACCGATCAACACGCAGCCTTCCCGCCGTTATCCCCTCTGCTCCGATTCGCCGCTTAAGTCACAGCCCCCTCTAGCGGTGGATGTCAGAATTGCTGAGCATTGACGTCTAATGCAAGTAACAACAGCATAAGATCAAAACAAGGGAGGAAAATGTTTGGAGGACTGTTGGGGTGAACTTAATCACGGGATCGGATTACATAATATGTATTATAACGTGTATTTAAAGATTACACAGAAACAGTACTATAATACTTAAACAATCAACCATTCTCTGGAACTATCCTCACATCCCTCCGAGATGTATTCTTAAAATAATATCAGTATTTCCACCCCTTACAACAATCTGGAAGTCAAGACCAACTGTTCATGTACACACACTACAAAGCAGAGTATGCCATTATAAAAAGAAAAAGCTGGTCACCAACAGCAACACTACAGAAATGGAAAGATTAGACGAGGACCAGGAAAGAGGAAGAGGAGAAACAAAGCTGTATTCATGGAGGGAGGAGGGGGAGAAGGATGCTGGGGGATGAGGGATGGGGGGGGAAGATGAGATGACTGTGGGTTTAATCGGTCCCAACAGGAAGCGCATTATCATTCTCCAGAAGGGTGGGGTGAGGAGACACTTGCTAAATGTCAACACTGTGAAACTCTGTCCAGACAAACGGGACCCTAGTGAGCATGTGCACACACTTGGGTATGTGTGCGTGTGTGTTTACACTTGGGAATGTGCACATGTGTGTACCCTTGGGTATGTGCGTGTGCGCATGTGTGTACACTTGGGTATGTGCATGTGTGCATGTGGGAGTGAGATTGTTTCCCAATAACTTTTGATGGTCATCTACCAAGTGAATTTATTGACAATTGATGAAGACCATTGCCAAATTTTATTATTTGAAAAGATAAGGCTTGTTTTGCCATTTGGAGAGCCGAATCTTCAAACTCAAATATTGAATACTTTTATAAGAATGTGTCTCCAAGCTTTGGTCCATAACTTCCATCGATTTGTTTCAGTGAAATCCATACAGATATAGCAAAAGGACCTTCCAATAAGCCATTCATTGGATACAAACGACGACAAAACAATAAGTAAAGTAAGCAAGTAAAAGTAAGAGATTGACAGTTGATGGTAACCATGAGACACCATGTGACAGAGAGAGGCAAAGGAACAAAAGAGCTATAGACAGGATCACAGACAACACACACACAGACAGACAGACAGACGGAGAGAAACAGACAGAAAGACAGAGGCAGACAAACACAGAAATTTAGAGGGAAACAAACAGATGGTCCAACCGACAGGAGCAGAGACGGACAGATAGACCCACCTCCGGCATTCCAGCGAAGCCCACCAGGACTGGCCCCCAGCCGTCGGCGCTTCCTGACACTGACCCCTCCCTGGAGGGAGGGGACGGGCTCCGCCGGCGAGGTGGAGGGGCTGGGGGAAGTCTCTGCTGAGGTCGAGGTCTTCCCCGAGGCGGAGGTCAAGGCACAGGCTCTCCCCAAGGTGGAGGTCTTCGGCAAGGCGGAGGTGGAGGTCTTCGGCAGGGTGGAGGTCTTCGACGAAGTGGAGATCTTTGGCGAGGTGGAGGTCATCAGCGAGGTGGAGGTCTTCGACGAGGTGAGGCGGTTCTTTGATGAGGTGGAGATCTTTGCAGGGGTGGAGGTCATCAGCGAGGCGGAGGTCTTTGCCGAGGTGGGGATCTGTGCAGAGACGGAGCTCATTGCAGATGTAGGGGTCTTTCCCGAGGTGGAGGTCGTCGGCGAGGTGGAGGTCGTCGCCGTGCCAACGGCCGAGCAGGGGGTGGAGGAGAGGATGGGGCCGAGGGGTGTCATGAGGAAGGGGGTTTCCGTCCCGAGCGCTGCTTTGAGGAACGCCACCTCGCTCCCCTGAGGCCTGGAGGCAGGGGGACCCCAGTGTGTAAGAGAATGACCCCCAAAGTACAAAGGAACATCAATACTTGACGATAAATCTTTGTAGCCCGATCAGCCTTGCTCTGGACACTGTATGTGGGTAATGATTGGATGTCTATCATTGCTGTGTGTATGATTAACTGTTTTATTGTGCAGTACTTTTCCATTCATTATTGTATCAGTTGTTGCTCTTGTAAAAAGTACTTTTCAGACACATAAAACGCATGCAAAAATAAGTTGGAAAGAAAGTAGTTCTCTTACGTCGTACTTTACTACTTTTTTAATGTGTTTTGTGTTTGTACGTATATGATCGCACCCCTCTCTTGACACAGAACTTCTTTGTACAGCATGACTTTATGTTGTACTGCACTGGTTTGATGATAAAACACTTTGACACAAAGACGGAGAAATTAAATAGCTCATAGGGTAGGGTGACAGTTGTCAATGTGCAGCTCCACTGGAAGAGAAGGCTGCCAGCGTTAAGTGGGTTAGATCCCCGATCTTAGGTATGTATGCACTCACGTTATTGTAAGGCGCTCTTGATAAAAGTGCCCACTAAATGGCAGATACAGAAATATAATAATATATAGGTCACCTCAGAACTCCAGTATTTGTCAAAGCCTAGTCGAGGAGCCTTCGGAAAAATGTGGTGTTTCCAAAACAAACACTGCATTTCGTATGAACCGCGACAGCTTCCTGTCTCTCCATGTCGGCACCAACCAGCAGTGGCTGATACAAACACAATGAGAAGGCCTGCAAACTTGATGATCATGTTCCCATGAAACACCAATCAAATGCATTTTCCCCCACTCAAATGCCCATCACAACCTACCACCAGAGACCAAGAGGAGGTCTTAACTAGAAACTCATATATTCATGTTGAGAGAGACACACACACACACACACACACACACACACACACACACACACACACACACACACACACACACACACACACACACACACACACACACACACACACACACACACACACACACACACACACACACACACACACAAGTCTGTAGACACAAGGAAAACAACTTGTACGAAATATTACAAGACTCCCATACTCCCCCTGCGGCTGACATCATTTGTTTTGCCTGGCATGCCGTCGATAAACTGTTATCGCAGTCATTACAAAGGGCGGTCAACTATAATGCAATCAGATGGAAACTATATAATAGTATTAGTCAAGATTTCCAACAGAGAATCACAAGTCTCTTCAAACAGCCAATCCTCTCTTCGGTCTAAACTGTCAGAACAGGCCTATTGGGCTGTTTGTCATCAGAAGATGAGTGGTGGTATTACAGGTCTATTCAGCCCTCAGCCCTGTGACTGTACTTGTCAGATATGCATCCCAGGAAGGACAGAAGCCGTTCTACTTATCTGAGAAAGGCCTTACTAATCAGCTTGTTTCGTTTGTTTACCTGCGCACGCAGACACAGACACAGACACAGACACACACACACACACACACACACACACACACACACAAATAAAATGAGTTACATTAACGTATCGGCTGGAATAGGAGATTACAGACAGTAACTTGTGGCGGTTCTTATGCTAATGAGGTTGTGTGTTTGTTATGGCACTACGTGTTAACTGAAAATAAATCATTTGGTTGTACTCTGCATTTGAAAATTAAGTCCACATTTTTACGCAAGCTCTGAGCAATTTAACAACAATAGCAAATAGATTTGATTAAACCTAGTTGAATACAAGGTACTACCTTACGTTGCCTACTGAAACATTCAATATGTTGTCCTTATTTGGCAAAAAGTCTATGACTGCATTTTAAAGCATAAAATAATGCACTAAAAGCAGACACGCCACATAAATCTTCAAGAAATCTCCATCGGTGGATCATACATGAAGTCCTGTAATAACAGTCCTGCTGTTATTATTTTAAGAGGAAATTATTATAACCTACTGAGACGGTCTAAAGAAATGATAATAATAGAAAATCTGGAGCAGAATCTGAAAAATATTATTATTTGTATCATTATTATGATACTACTTATCGGAAAAAAGGTTTCTCCACTACCTCGCGTCCGTGACGACGTAGCTGCGGCTTCGCCATGACCCCCGGACGCGATCAACGCCCTTCGTCCTCTTCCTCAGTGAGAAGAACCCCAGCACATCCTTCCAGCTCAACATCTCCAACTCAACAAGAAAGGGCGCTCCACTGACCCCTGCAGTCCCTCTCTCCTCTCTCTCTCTCGCCTAGCCTCATGGTCCGAGGATGTGGCCGTCATACATCACCTGCTCTATGCTCCATACATTCTACTCCACCTTCACCCCAGACAGGTGTGGCCGACTTGCGGCAAAGTGATCAAATATATCGTTGTCGTCTTTGTTGTTACAGATTCCTCGGTACTTGTTCCCGACTCGTAGTAGAGGTCTACCGTTGAAGGTGCTGCCCTGCTCAAGTGTTTCAATGCCCAGCGAGGTTTTACCTTACGGGCGCGCGTGCGTGCGTGTGTGTGCATCATGTATCATGGCCGTGGCAACAAAGCAAGATCAGTTAGGGAAGCTTTTGTCAGTGAAAGTCTACCTGCCTCTAAGTTACCAACTAAAACAACACTCAGTTTCTCCACACACACACACACACCCCCACCCCCACCCCCACACACACACACACACCCCCACCCCCCCCCACACACACACACACACACACACACACACAGACAATTGAAAGTGCTAGGCAGAGCAGACAGACACACTAAACACAGCTAAACCCTGCTGGAATTTAGCCTATGGTAATAATTTCCATTGTCTACCTGCAACCCAGAGGGAGATATTTTATCAGCTTATGTGTTATCATTACCCAGCCAGCCCATAATGATTACTATTTCCTCATCACCTCACCGCATAACAACCAAATCTATTGTTTCCCCTGCTGTGTCACTCTGCAGTCCTAGCAGGTCTGTTCTACCTAGCATACCGATGGTCATCGTCATGGTGCCAGACACAGAAAAACTTTATTAGCAAGGATAATAGGTTGACTGGAGAAAACGTGGCTAGTTATACGATGAGGCGACTGCAGATGGTGAGAGAGAGAGAGAGGGTGAGAGAATGAAAGGGTAAGAGCTTTTTTAAAAAGGGAAGAGAGCATCAGGGAGAAGGTGTGAGGGAAGTGATTTGGAAAAACCGCAGAGTGTGAGGGGGAGAGGGAGAGGGAGAGGGGGAGAGAGAGAGAGAGAGAGAGAGAATCCTCTAAAACTTCATTAAAAAAGACATCTGGTGGCCATCGCCGGTTTTAATCAATTACTCCAAGCCGGGCCCAAACTTCTTATTAAACTCAACAGGAGGCAGAGTTGATTCAGAGTCCTTGCTCCTAAGCTAGTTCCTTGGGAAGCATATGATGGAGTACGTAGCAGGGGTACGCAGCAGTGATACTACTACTTAAGGTCAGTGTCTTTTCTTTATGCATTAGTGGGGCTGGAGGGGGCTGTTGTGATTGGCTGGTTACCTTTCCGGCATGGCCCGCCTTCCGGTGTCGCTGCAGGTAGAGAAACAAGGGTTCGAAGGGACGGATGTGTTTGAGGAGGAGGAGGAGGAGGAGGAGGTGGACAGGGTGGACTCTAGGGCCCTGGGGAGCAGAGTGGAGGGCATGCACAGCCATGTCTCCAGGTCAGAGAACTTGGAGTAGCTCAGCATCTCCAGAACACTGTGGGTCAAGAATATGAACGAGAGTTCAAGTCAGGACACAACAGAGGACACAAGTTTGAAGAAAGATAAAACTGGGAGCATGGCTTATTTAATTATTTATTGTTTTTTGAATGTATGTGTTTATTTTTGGTAAAGAGCAAGAACAAGCACTTCCCTTGTGCACACACACACCCACACACAAAACAAACACAGCTATCAGTGGTCTGCATATCATTTTTTATAGAATTAACAACTGTGACATTCTAGAGAGGCTGTAAGCCTTGGTGCGTCATCCTTTTTGAAAGGCCAAAACATTGGGAGATTAGGTTGTTGTTTTTTGTCCGCCTGAAAGCCAGCCCAGCTCGGCCCCCCATTAATACACTGCAATCAACCCGCTGTCCCTGAAAAACCAGTACATCTAGATAACAGATTAAGCTGTAAGGTGAGGCCCTACAGGGTGTAATTCACCTGACATTCGATGCCTGGTTGAAACAATCATAGCATTCATCTGTAATGTGCTTTTAATATAAGAGTTTTGGCATACTTACACCCCCACACACACACACACACACACACACACACACACACACACACACACACACACACACACACACACACACACACACACACACACACACACACACACACACACACACATAAAATGTAAGGCCTACCTATCTTCCCCCACACCGGGGATGTCATCCTTCTCCTCAGCCGGTTGAAAGACACATGGCGTGGTCCGCGAGTCTCGCGGTGACAGCAGCATGCGGGACTTATCTGAGTCCACAGACATCGTCAGCCATAGCTGTTTCATAATGAGAGGGTAGGGCCGCAGGTGATGAGCAAGGCATTTCAACTATAGCCTTCATCAACACTGGGATGTATGGGTCAATCACATAGGCCTACATCCTGTTGACCTCAAAGCGACTTATGTCACATCTGTTATAAGAACGGCGTAAGTAGGATCGTTCCCAACGATTTTCTCTTAACGTTAATAATCAAGTCTCTGTTTCTTACACTGCAGACAACTACTTAGCATAATAAAGGCGGGGTCAATGCAGCCTGCTCTTGCACCTCGCTCAGGTGGTCAGCCTATGGGAGCGGGTGTTTGCGTGTTGCGCTTCACGTGTCCCGGCTACTCGGACGCTGCTGAGTCATGACACCGGCACCTCCTTCCAGGGCAGTGTGTGTGTGTGTGTGTGCGGTTTTCGCAACACGAAAACCGCACATGAAGGTGTGCTGCTGTCAAAATCCATGCGGGTAAAACGAAACCCCCGACTGAACGTGGTCTACGCTATTGAACCAAAGAAACACGTTATAAAGTGTAAAGGTAAAGTGTAGTCAACTGGCCAGTGTAAACCTTTGTTAGCGAATGGCGCAAATGATCAATCACTGCAATCTACGAATAAGCGTATCGCTCTGTAACAATGTTGCGATGCATTTGGCACGAGCGCCATTAGTTAGAGTTTAAAAGAAAAAGTTTTGCATGGATAGTAGTTACCGTCTTTTGGATCTTTCTTCTTGCAATCTAACTTTTTCGGAACAATGGCATCTGTTTGGAGGATCCCATCTGTTCAGTCCGTGGTACGTGTCTTTTTGTCTCTGCCTTCCTTGCTGCCTAGCAATGTAAAACATCCTAAAGTCAGCTAGGCCGGATGCGGTTCATATTTCAGTCAGAGCGTGTATTTTAGCCTACTTACCACACAGACGCCCAGTTCCAGATCTGGGAGCGGCCGAAGTTCACTTCTGTTGTAGCTCATCAGCCAATCAACTCGGAGTGAAGCTGCTTCGGTCACGGCGACAGTAAAGTAAAGGGTGATCTCCATCTACTATTTAGGAGTCTATCCATCTCCCCTTCGACATCACCACTGGCCGGACAGCGGGGAAAAACACTATTTCTGGCCTCCCCATCTGCTCGGGATTTAGGAGTCGACTGTCTTTGAAGGCTTCATCAAAATAAGGCGACAGGGCAGAGGAGATAACTTTAGGGAAGGAAATGCTTATGTTGTTTGGCTATCCGCCCCGAAATTACTGGACTGCAATTAGGCTACATCTGGGCAGTTTGTATAAACAAACTGTCCATGGAGAAATATTGCTATGGACATGATAACACGCTGTTTGGGGAAAACAACGTGAATGAGTGTAGCATGCTGTGTAGGCATTTCTTTACATTCTCTTGTTAATCTATCATGGAATTTATGATCACTGAACTTTAATAAAGGATACTTTTATTCAGATACTAGCTATCATCCTTGCAATTTATCTATTGTAGGAAACAAAAAAAAAAAGTATGAATATGAAATAACAATGAATGACCACAGTGGTTAGGCCTACTGTTTATTAAAATATTGCCATCTTTATTTTGTACCGCTGGACCACACTGTCAGTGAACGTGCCCCCTCCAATCGGCCGTATGCGTCCTGCTTCTGACCCAGACGTCATCGCAGGCCAAAAGCAGAACTGCTTATCATCGTCATTATGGGAGGTCCGTCCCATTTTTTTTGTAATGTCCGTTCAAAAGCGGGTACACTCACATATGCGTGTGCTTGTGCTCTGGCAAACCTAAATTAAACAAACTCCATGTTTAAAGTAACATAAGGCGAACACCTGCGCCACCTTTGACCTAGATGGCAAAGGGCCCTCCTTCTGGGAGATTGCGGGTTTCTTTGAGCTTCCATGCTCTGCCAACCTTTCTTATATATTCCAGCACATTTCCAAAGTCTTGTTTGGAATATGTCAGACCTCATTAGAGTCTTTGATCTCACGAATTTTACTAAGAACAAAGATTATTTGAACAAGAAGTCATATGCACAAACTTAAAACTCTAAATCTTCGATAGATTTACCATCTCTTATTTACCCCATCTGGCTAAAATACTGTGTTGATAAGAATTTGCAGTTCAAACTTTAACTCTATTCAGTTCCCTGTAACTCTATTCAGTTCCCGTTTAAGCTGAATCTACTGAACATGGCCCACCCACAGTCAGAGGTGAGGGTTGGTATGCCCAGCGGTGGCATACTTTCCGTAAATGTCTTCTTCAATGGAATCCGGGCGGTTTGGAATTTGAACGCCAAGCAGATGCCTGTTTTCAAAACATTGAGGTAGAGTTCTAATTTGAGCCACATGGTGGCAGCACAATATTGAATATTAAAATCAGAACATGTCGTGGCATAGGCTACTTTCTCTAAATATCTTCTTCAATAGTAGGCCTACATCATTCGTGTGTACTTCAACTCAAACTGTGTGTGTGTGTGTGTGTGTGTGTGTGTGTGTGTGTGTGTGTGTGTGTGTGTGTGTGTGTGTGTGTGTGTGTGTGTGTGTGTGTGTGTGTGTGTGTGTGTGTGCGTGCAGACTCAAAACTCAAATAAGCAGACAATCTAATATAAACAAATGTTGCACATAAATAACCTACAAGCCCAAACATTCTTCCAAACCTATATTTTATAAAGTAGGCCTATATCCTAGAAGCACATCACATCTGAATCAAATACGTTTCTGTCTTTGTATGAAAGGCTAGGCACAGACAGACCAGTTTGTTGAACTTGTAGTTGCAGCTTACTGCACCAGAACATGTCATAAAATGCAAATTTTTGGTGCATGAATATCATCTATAGGATGATCGTCTATATAAGCCATTCAGAGTTAAATGGGAAGCAGAAAAGCAGAAAAGACGTGTTGAATAAGAAATGAACATAAAAAGAGAAAATAACTCTAATCTTAAAAAGCAACATACGGTGCAGGGGGGAAAGGGAGGGGGAGGGGGGTTAAAAGGGCACTGGAATATAAAAATGTGTCGGACATCAAGGGAAGAGATATAATTTTAAAAAGGCATAAGCCATTGCCTGTTCTATCTGGGGTGATGGCATGGGCACTGGTCTGTCCGTCAAATTGTCTGTGCATGCAGACCAGGAAACATCTGCCTGTCGTTTCACATCCACTTGTTAGACAGGTCATTCCATATTGAGTAAAACACACGCAAGCGCATTTGTAGAATGAATGAGCCCAATCCTTTGGTAGGTCTTTATCTGCTTTGGCAAGGCAAGGTTTCTGTCTGGCTTACTGAAAAATATCTTACTTTGGATATTCTCCAATCGATAGAAGTTGGTTTAAATGCCTTTTAGAGTCAAAATGAACTGAAATTCTAATAAGTGATGGTTGGCTTGTACCTTTTGGACATCAGTGCCCTTTTATTTTGCTTTGAACGGCCACATTTCCATCTACTTTACAAGCATGCACACACACACACACACCCAACCCAGGAGCAACAACACAAGACTGCAATTCTCAGTTTATGAAACGTTCATACTTTCAATGCCATGCTCACAAGGGCATGGTTATGTAATAAAAGAAGCTCAGTGCACTGCAAGATAAATTAAACTTTAAACTCCCCTCCCACAAATAACTATAAAAACATCAAAATGATTTCTCAAATCCAGCAGTCATGCCCACCCTAATGAAGACGCTTGAGAGAGGGAGGAGCAGGGAGCAATAATACAATTCAGGAGATAACGCAATTTGATCAGGCAAAAAGTAGGGCCAAAAGTAAGGCAAAAAGAGTTAAAGGCGAATAGGATCTGTTTGCCTAATCTACATCCTATATCCTATGTCGTATGCCTATATCGATTGATGGTGAGGTTGAGGGAGCGATGCCGATAAAGGCGAGCGGTTCACAAAGCAATGCATGCTTGAGTGATGACCTGTAATAGCACTGTGGGGAAGACTGGAGAGGAAGCCTCCTAATATTTCAATCTCTGCCTCCCTCTCTCTTTCTCCTTTTCCTTTTTTTTCTTTTCTCTGAGGGTTCCGCTCGGCAACCATGGAATTACCTCATTTCCTGCTTCTCAGTGTAAATACACTTCTTTCTGCGCTCCCAAAGAGCCAAGAGGAAGGGCTTCCAATTCAAGGGTCAGTGGGTCATAGAGTACACCGAGGTATGGAACTCCTTCCTTCACACAAACCATCTCATCCATCTCATACTCAAAACGATTTGGTAAAAAATGGATGCAACTTGAGAAGCCAATCACAAAGGCATATCGATTAATGAATGACGGTCGATGAGAGATCCAACTCAATTAGTATTTTAGATCAATCCTTGACAAATCTATGAATGAGCCAGTACTGCTTTTTTTGACGAAGAAACACCCAAACACAAGCAGTCCCTTTTTCGTGACTGAATTGAGTGCATTCAATACAGATTTTCGTCGCAAAATGTAATGATCGTGGACTATTTCTCCTCAAGGTGAACCCTTCTGTTAGGGAACATAACACACAAAAGGAAGTAAAGAAGTATGGATCCCAGGTAACTGTTTGTGGCGTGTGAATTGTAGCGCCGCAGTATCTGCATGCACAGCAGCCATCTGTTGTGGCCGGTTGAAAAGGAAGCATTGGGCGGAGTAGTCGGGAGGGTGGCGGCGGTGTCCCAGGAGGAATGGATCCAAAGCAAACGACCGCTGTCATGGTGGACCACAAATGGACCGGGGAAAGGAAGTGATTTAGCTGTTTTGCGGAGCTGGTTTAGTAAGCATTTTATCTGCATGGCCTGCAGCACAGCGAGGAGGGGAAAGCAGTTGTCATCAGGTGTTAAAATCCCAATATACTTTCTGGTTTCCGCTTTGGGGGCATAACCACTTCAACATCATAATGGGCTTTTTTGATAGATGTTTTTGTCCAGAGCAGGCATACCAGCAGCCTGACCAGCAGGCTGCTGGGAAATTGTGTCTCATGTAAAATGAGAGGAATGATCCTAGTGTATGAGAAAGGGAACACTGATTGTGTATTTATTTTGGATTTTCCCTGCTGACTTTTAACAGAAACTGTAAACCGTGCCATGTATTTTCACAATAAATAAAACCAAACAGTTGTTTTTGTGTGTGTGTCTCATGTTAAAATAGTTTTAATAAAATAACCATTTGTTCCTGTCGATCTTGTTTCACAAAAAATTAACTCTGGCATGTGTTACAAAATATCCCAAAATATAATTAAATGAACAGGGGAACAAACACTCGCGCATCCAACTGCTGGGTATAAACACTGCAGATGCTTGGCTGTGCAATCTCTCGGCCGGGATCAAAAGGGTGTGTGATGGTGCGTGCGTGACTGTGCGTAGAGTGACTACAAGCGCACCTGGCTTGAGACATCTCGTGAGGACCAAGGAAAACACAAAAAACTCCAATCCGAAATTCCAATGCTGTGGTCGTCATTTGAGATGTGATTGTCAGTTTGGACATGGTAAAGGAAATTAGATTTGTATGATGAATGTCAAAATTGACATGCTTAAGGAATGTAGTGTTCTATAATGTGGTGAATGTTTACCCCAAGTCTTAAACACTCACAATCAGATGTGTTTAATTTAGTTTAAAGCTTGGGTCCTTGTACGCAGCTTCGGAAACATTATTTGCCTTTGTGTAAAACTCCCACCACTGCTATAACATAAGAGCATATGTTAGCATATTATATCACAAGATCAGCACTTCATTATGTCTTTGATAGCATCTGTCGCTAACACAAACAAAGCCATGTTGACGTAGGGTCTGTTCACGGCGAGATCCATGTCTTGTGTTAATATTAATCCAGCAGCGCTTGTCAATATCCAATTTCCTCTCTACAAACATCCCAGGCCCCCACCCAGCGCTTGACAGATGTGACACCCAATTGGAGTCAGACCAAAGGTTCCTCTGGGCTCCAATGGACAACACAGGAGAAGCACAATAAACACATCCTCCTCTGATGTACGGCCCTCGGCTAACTCAGACCAGATGTCTCCGCGCCGGGTCTAGACGGGCCCCCGGCCTGGATGGGGCGGGGAACCCCAAAGGGACTTTGTCAAGTGGTCTTGTATGGCTGTATTGATTTTGATATGTTTCGGGAAGTGTGTTTTGTTGCATCGGATTTCATCAACCATATCCCTGCATTCTTCAAAGAATGGAAATGTAATAAAGCAAATCTATGAAAAGTAACAATAGAACACAAACTTTGAGTTTGAAAGAACCTTTTTAAGGGATATTGGTAAAAATCTGGAGGGAAAACCTACTAACCATCTCTTTCTATTCTTCATGCCAGTTGTCATCTTGTGCAAGCTTGCGTGCAAGTATTTCTTTAGTTGCTCCAACTTTCATTGCATGCATTGATTATTCTTGGGAAATCCTAGCCTCACTGGCTCACTTTGATATAAAGTGTCAATGATTAAATGTGGAGTGAAAGACGGTGACTTAAAAGAACTTAACACAAACAAACAATCCTCCCACTTGAACATAGCTTTGAGGGGATTGCATTGATTTGGAAACTGCATTCTCTTTTAACAATAACAACGTTTCAAGCCCTATGGCCCAGTTTGTAACATCACACACAGCAGTTCTAAGTCAGGTCAACTGTAGTAGATGATAGCGTGTGAATGCAAAGTGGAGCCACCGGCAGCACAGAGGGAACGGACTGTAGGTGACTGCAGCTGTGTTGTGCTGCTGCACTATGGAAAGGATATGTGGATTAGGGAAGGAGTGGGGCATGGGAAGGAAGAGCTCCTGGGTAGAGCCCCTGTCCAGTAAACATTCTGCTCCCCCCACCAGATCCTGAGTAACATCTATACAATACAACACACCCATCTTCAGACTGACGCGCGTGTTCAGAGTGCATCTACAAAACAAACAAGGTTATGTATTATTATAGATAGAAGAAGTGCTTATGTGTGTGTGTGTGTGTGTGTGTGTGTGTGTGTGTGTGTGTGTGTGTGTGTGTGTGTGTGTGTGTGTGTGTGTGTGTGTGTGTGTGTGTGTGTGTGTGTGTGTGTGCGTGCGTGCGTGCGTGCGTGCGTGCGTGCGTGTGTATATACACAGATATAAGCACAGACAAGCAGATAAATAGATGGTCAGATGGATAGAGAAGTAAGGGAAGAGTTAAATGCTCAGTCGGTAAGGAGGGGGAAAGTCGTGTCGAGCGTGCACGTGCGCCCAAAACTGCAGGACACTCCCACACTTGACTGTCGGTCTCCCCCCTTATTCCTCCTGGTGTCAAGGCGCTTCACACATTCATGGCAGTGAGCCACTCAGTGGACGCACGTATGCAGTTGTTTGAAGCCTCTTGATTATGTAGAGAACTATTGAGAATAGTCGGATATATATCCTCAGAGCCGGAGACTTATAGAGGGTCGCTGTCAAGTGTTTGGTGAACGATATCATGCGGGTACCGTACTTTTCTGATTTGCAACATTGTGGCAAGAGATGAAGAATAACCATCCGTACTTTTTACCAGTAAGTTTTTTTAATCTATATTTTTTTCCTCAATCTGGTTTCTTACGAATAGGTTTTCCACGACAACTGTATAATACTATCACATTAGAGGCTTTCAAAAAGGCTGTATGCAACCTCAATTTAAATGTATACATTTAAATAAGTGGCGCTAATTAAGCGCCCTAATGTGCAACAGCGCTGGTCAGCAGTCAGCCTGCGACCACGCCGGGAAAAGCATTACGCGTCGATGGTCGCTGAGTGATAACTGCCAGTCTTGCGTCAGTGTTTTTTAAATAGTAGGCTACACAACATCTTGGGTGTCATAATTAGACCAGACTGTTTACTCAAGTCCCAGCTCCCGTTTCACCGAGGTGTTCTATAATGTTGGCTCACGCTCTCCAGGGAATCTGAAAGTTATGCATATAGGATGACAACCGTCCTCGTGTCCTACTGCATGGAATGCCTTCACTAACATAACCGCCATGGCAGATTTAATATCTTACTACATGCTTATTCAATGTGTAGCCTATGCCAGAAAGCTAGGCTGCTTCAATGTCAATTATTTGATGTTACTATACCCAACTTGATGGTCTTCTGTACCACAGCAATGTGAAATAACTGGAAATTGAGTAGTTGGTCAAACAAAGATCTGTGATTGCTAAGCATTGACATTAGGCTATATGCTTCATTATCACAATAATATAACCCCTTCATAATGATCATGTAGACAAGTGAGTGGAAAAGTCTACAGTGTGCTCATGTGTGGCTGCTAATATATGTGTATGTTTTCCCCTGTCAGTTAGCTCTTCCACAACCGCCAGAGAACGTACGTCCCCCTCAAGATGGCGCACCTTTTCCTCGCTAGCACGATCCCTGTGTCGGGCGAGGACCCGCACACCTCCAAAGGCGCCCCAAAACCCCCCAAGAGCTCCATGAAAACGCCTACCCTGTCCACGGCGCCCGTGGACTCGAAGACGACGACGACGACGACAACTGCGACGGCCACGCCGTCCAAAAAGGACACCAGGAAGGTCATCGTGACCACCGTGCCGCTCATCAACGAGCTCCAGCTGACAGCCGCCACGGGGGGCGCCGAGATGTCGTGCTACCGCTGCACGATCCCCTTCGGCGTCGTGGTGCTCATCGCCGGTGTGGTGGTGACGGCGGTGGCGTACGCCTTCAACTCGCACGGCTCCACCATCTCGGTGCTGGGCCTGGTGCTGCTGTCAGCCGGGCTGGGCCTGCTGGGCTCCAGCGCCGTGTGCTGGAGGCTGAGGAGGAGGAAGAAGAGCAGGGACAAGCGGCGGGAGAGCACGACCGCACTCATGTTCAACCACGACGCCCTCCTGGCCTAACCCTAACCCTAACTTGGACGACTTTCAGGGCCAGTTAAAGGGTTGGGTGTGGATCCTGGAGACCACCCCAATCCCCCCCAATCATAATTCAATGTCCCTTTTTGGTGACCTTTGAAACAGGACCCCCAGAAGTTTGAATCGTTTCGGGATAGGTTGAAGAAGGAACTGTAACATTGCGGTGAATGTAACCGAATAAACAGACTGAAGACGATCACGACACTAAATGGAGCCCTCACAGCTCACTGTCACTCCTCTATAAACTGTAAGAAGTGATAAGGACATGGACCAAGCTATTAGTACTTTAGTTGACAGGCAGGGATGTGTGATGGACACGAGGATTATAATAGCAGAAAGACTCAAAACAATGGATGATTGCGGAAGGAATAAACAACAGCTGAAGATGAACATTTTATACATTATAAGTCAAGAATCCAACCTAGAGAGCCCAAAAGAGTAACTAATACTTCATCAATTAAAATACCTAATGTCCCCTTTTATTTCAGGGCTTGTGTTATGATAATCCTTAGGACATATTTCATTATACATTATGTATCTAGCTTGTCATCCTTGTTGGCCTAATTTAGATTACAAAGTTGTGTATTATGATCCAGGATTAAAGACCCAAATAATAACTGAACTGAACAACAATACATACAAAAAACGTTCTAGATATTTGGCTGTACTACTGTATTTCTGGGAAATGGACAATGAGTCTTGATCTTTTCATTCTTCCTGAAATGCTTATGATTGAGACAGAGTTCTTGAGGGAGTCCTTCATTTTAGTGCATAATTGGCAAACCCTTTTCAACAAGAAGGAACACTCATCCTCGTTGAAAGGTTTGGAAAGGTCAGGAGTTGGGGCATTCCCAGCCAACCGAAATTCTAGTGCTCGTATCCTTGACAACTGTAGTGTTTAAACACTGCGACATGGCTGAGGGTAAGATGCATTAACAAGGAATTCCTGCCAGCGTTTCTGTGACTCAGTGCTGCTAAATCGTAGATTTGTCTACTTATCTTTAATAGGTACTTTATTATTGTGTAGCTGTGTAGCTATTTTTCCTAAACTCTCTGAGACAAAGGACATTTCAGTCCCTGCTGATCTGAAGTCTGACATGCATGTGTATGATTGTAACTCTAGTGCACTATGTTCAATGGTGATAACCAACAAATAAACATATTCCATGCTGTATACACCATATGCAAACCTTAGTGACAAGAATAACCTACAGCCTATCACTATCTTAATCTTGGTAGAAATTAAATGTCAATCGAAATTTACAATTATACCCCCTCACGAGGGCATAAACCATCTAATTTCCCTAGCGTTATTTATTGCAGGTCCCTGTAAATCTTTTTGTGACATATCCGTTCTAATAAACCCATGATACTTTAAGTGACCGTGATTGAGGGTGAATTTAATACTGATGTGGCCGTTGATACCTTCTTTCTAAAACCAGTTTGAAGATTATCGGAAAGACACAGCGGAAAGTTGCTCACTTGGGGTGTGTTTGTGTTCGGTGTTGCCTAGCGATCCATCATGACAGTGGGCCAACTAATACATTAGCCCCCTCGGTTGCTAATGTTTTAGCCACCAGGCTAACTTGTGCTAACTTTATCTCCCCTGGAATGGAGCATCCTAAGAATGTCACACAGAAAGAGAGAGAGTGACAAGGTGGGAGAGGGACACAGTGAGAGAGGGACATATTGAGAGAAGGACAGACAAACTAGGTTGAGACGGGTTGGGAGACGGGAGAAGAGAGACAAGAAGAGATGTCTGGAGAGGAGTGAGGAGAGAGTAGGAGTGAGGGAACCAAACATTATCAACGAGTGGGTGGAAGAGGTCAGAAGAGATCAAAAAGGGTAGAGATATGTGAAGACAGAAAAACAACGAGGACGAGAAAAGGAACACAACGTATTTGTGCCGGTTGCATCACCAGGTCACTTGCTCTCACCCAGAGCTTGAGGCAGACCAGAGGCTAAAATAGACACGGGACTACGGGGCATAACCACACAGACAACACAGACTGCAACCAGTAGCAACCGCCCTCTCATGGTATTATTATCATCGTCATCCACAACCGCCGTTCGAAGGCTTGAGTGCACACGGTAGTTTAGTGAAGCTCCAGTGAAGTCTTCGTCTAAAGTCGTCTTTTAATTGGATTTAATCTTGAGGGAGGTTATGTTTTCCATGTTTTTCCTTGGTTTGTTCATGCTATAATGTAGCCGTTGTCAGGTTGTGCTTTGATCGCTTTACATTTTCAAGGAGGGGGATGATTTGGAAATGCAATTATCCATATTTGAATGTATTCGACTTTAAGGACCCCAAGTCTGCACTGCAAATAATGCTGATCACAAATAATTCCACTATTGCAACAGAAGTGGTTTATGATCTGCTTATGATATCTTACATGTATACACATAATCACCTGTACGGCTTTTTTATAAAGAAGCGGTTTATGAAACATTTTATATCTGGAAATGGTGATGATGTCATTGTCCATCTGTGACTGTGGGAGGAGGAAGGGGTCAGGGGTGGAGGGCAGGGAGGGGTTCATTTGAAGGGAGGGGTGTTAGGGTTAAGTGTTATGGCGAGCTGAGGGGAAAGGGTTCGAAGTGGAAGTCCCCGTTCCACACAAAACCCTCTTTTTCCTGGCAAAGAGAAACCTGCTTGTGTCCGATCCTGGAGCCCGGAGGTGTAGCACAGTGGCATTTTGTTCACCTTCTCTCCCTCCTTTAGATCATTTTGTCTCCTGTGTGACCTCCGCCAACCATACCCCACCCTCCTCCTTCCACCTCCTCCCTTCCCCTTCTCACACACCCTGACAAAAAAAATCTGTTTCGGAAAGGACTTGACACGCAATGTACCAGGGAGATGTGGGAACTGGGAGATGGGACTGTAACAGAGAGCCTGACCTCAGTGGGAGCTGGGGCTGTTACAGAGAGCCTGACCTCAGTGGGAGGTGGGACTGTTACAGAGAGCCTGACCTCAGTGGGAGCTGGGGCTGTTACAGAGAGCCTGACCTCAGTGGGAGGTGGGACTGTTACAGAGAGCCTGACCTCAGTGGGAGCTGGGACTGTTACAGAGAGCCTGACCTCAGTGGGAGGTGGGACTGTTACAGAGAGCCTGACCTCAGTGGGAGGTGGGACTGTTACAGAGAGCCTGACCTCAGTGGGAGCTGGGACTGTTACAGAGAGCCTGACCTCAGTGGGAGCTGGGGCTGTTACAGAGAGCCTGACCTCAGTGGGAGCTGGGACTGTTACAGAGAGCCTGACCTCAGTGGGAGGTGGGACTGTTACAGAGAGCCTGACCTCAGTGGGAGGTGGGACTGTTACAGAGAGCCTGACCTCAGTGGGAGCTGGGACTGTTACAGAGAGCCTGACCTCAGTGGGAGGTGGGACTGTTACAGAGAGCCTGACCTCAGTGGGAGCTGGGACTGTTACAGAGAGCCTGACCTCAGTGGGAGGTGGGACTGTTACAGAGAGCCTGACCTCAGTGGGAGGTGGGACTGTTACAGAGAGCCTGACCTCAGTGGGAGCTGGGACTGTTACAGAGAGCCTGACCTCAGTGGGAGGTGGGACTGTTACAGAGAGCCTGACCTCAGTGGGAGCTGGGACTGTTACAGAGAGCCTGACCTCAGTGGGAGGTGGGACTGTTACAGAGAGCCTGACCTCAGTGGGAGCTGGGACTGTTACAGAGAGCCTGACCTCAGTGGGAGCTGGGACTGTTACAGAGAGCCTGACCTCAGTGGGAGCTGGGACTGTTACAGAGAGCCTGACCTCCGTGGGAGCTGGGACTGTTACAGGGAGCCTGACCTCCGTGGGAGCTGGGACTGTTACAGAGAGCCTGACCTCAGTGGGAGCTGGGACTGTTACAGAGAGCCTGACCTCCGTGGGAGCTGGGACTGTTACAGGGAGCCTGACCTCAGTGGGAGGTGGGACTGTTACAGAGAGCCTGACCTCCGTGGGAGCTGGGACTGTTACAGAGAGCCTGACCTCAGTGGGAGCTGGGACTGTTACAGAGAGCCTGACCTCAGTGGGAGCTGGGACTGTTACAGAGAGCCTGACCTCAGTGGGAGCTGGGACTGTTACAGAGAGCCTGACCTCAGTGGGAGGTGGGACTGTTACAGAGAGCCTGACCTCCGTGGGAGCTGGGACTGTTACAGGGAGCCTGACCTCAGTGGGAGGTTTTGGTGGGAAGGTGGGGAAAGCTGGAGGTCTGTCTGTGACTCCACATCCTTTACCAAAAACTCTGACCAGTTCCCCAGGGTCCCCCCAGAAGCCTCCAGTCAGCACGGCCACCGTTTCTGTTCCTGGTGGCTCACAAAGAATATGTCATGGTTCAGTGTTGGGAATAGCCTTTTGTTGGGTTCATCGTTTGTTTGAGTATTATATAATAATCCTGAAAGTGGACCCTGCAGATATTCAGAGGCTGCTAATTGCTTCCCGGGCCTTATTCACCTAGCGGGCCTCCGCATTCAGCTCCCCTATCCAGCCGGCTTAGAACCAAGATGGGCCCCTTGCCATTAAAGTGCTGTTCTTTTGTTTTGTGATGACGGGATAGGAAGGCTGATTATGATAGGGTTAGTTACTGAGGGCCCAGTCATCGAGCAGTTAAAATCCAAGGTTGGTTTAAAAAAAAAAAAAAGTATATATATTGAACTCCTATTAATTTGGAGGATTTTTACATATCAAAGACACATGAAATGGAACATTCAATTTATGTTGTTTGTGGATGCGACTATTCAATGGGCTGAGGTTCAAACCTTCTTTTTATTTTAACTGGGAAACAGTAAGTGGTGACGAGCCCGGATTTTTTACAACAGCTAAACTTGAATCAAATTCTCGTTCAACACATGAGGCTCTATAAAACATCTGAAAACGATTTCCCCCCCGACACATTTCAAAGATACGCGTTCCCTCTAAGATCTTGGAGTAAAATGAAGCACATGGCTTGATGTTCGACCAAAAAGAGGAGGAATCAAAGAGGTTCCAATAAGATCTGATAGATTTTTTTTTTTTTTACAGAAACAGAAAACGAAAAAACGGCTTCTAATGTGAACGACTCATAAAAAGCATCTTGTGCACACGTCTCCCTCCACGTGCATCTGGGCTGCAGCGCACAAACACTGCTGGCTCCGATGTGTCTACAGGGGGACAGATCTTCTGATAAGCGACTGGCGAGGCCCCTCCTGTGTGCTTTTGGCCCCCACACGCTACCTTCTCATCTGGTACCCACCTAGCAGCTACTGTGCCGGCGCTCACAACAATGGCAGCGGGGCACAGCTAATCCCCCTTGAGCAGGCGAGGCACTTCCTCTCCATGGCTATGACAAAGCTTTCTCTTTCTTTGTTGACATACTTTTTCCTTTTTCTTTTTTGCATTGTGCATCACTCTCATTTTGTTCATGTGTGGATTGATTTAAAAGGTGGCTGATCGGCCAACATTTTTTAAGTGTGCTCACTATGATGTAGGTCCTCTGGTTGGGGCTACGGGCGATAGGGTGGGGCGGGCACAGCGCAAAGTTTGGCCGAATGAAGGAAGTTCACATTGTGTTCAGACAGAATGGCCGCCACAGTAAAACAGGGGCACTGCCATTGGAGCTGAGGATCAGTCATAGTGATAAGAGTGTTCTGCCATCCGTTAGAGTTGACCGGCGTGTTCTCATAGCCTTGACAATCAAACTAGCTCCGTGGAGGCCTAAACATACAGCCAGCTTCATTTTGGAGGTAAAATACAAAGTACTTTCACAACAAAAATAGGTGGCCTTCCCGAGCAATAAGGCAGCGGTTCTCTGATTGTTTCCTCCAGGTGCCACCAGTCTACGTAGGAAAGTCTCTTAATAAAATAAACCCTCATGTCCGAGTTTGAAACCTTTTAGTCTTCACGCATAAGCTAGTACTGCTCTCCTTCACCGTTTACGATAAGCTTTTTCATTCTTTATTTTTTAGAAATATCTGCTGTCTTTCAGGCTTAAGCTCTAGACTTTCTGTCTCCCCTCTCCTTAATAATTGCCTGAAAAGCTTAAACAGATGGAAGAGAAGTGTGTTGTTTGACTCTGTAAGGAATTCACTTTACTCGTGATAGGAGGGCCTTCATATATATATATATATATATATATATATATATATATATATATATATATATATATATATATATATATATATATATATATATATATATATATATATACACACACACAAACAATATGGCCACACATACGTGAAACATTTGAATGAATAGGTTATAACAATCATAGATGTAAAAGTCAGGTGTGGTCATTTGAACGGTGTTGGGTTCAATCCCCAAGCTTTGCTTGTCGGGATCCTTGAACCAAATGCCTAACCCTTCCCCTGGTTGTTGATGTTTATCGAAATGAACTCCAAGGCTGAAATGAGTTTCTAAATTATAAACAGTACAAAGCGGTACATACAAAGCCTTCCGGGGAAGTCCCAGGGACTCAAACCAGAGCAGTTTGGTTGGTCGGACTGCATTAAATGACATGTGAGCCACGGAACCATTGGCAGGTCGTTTCAGCTTGTTTGGGTCCTCTCACTCCTAGCTGGGACATCCGCCTTGAGGTATTTTTACACCACTCCGCCTGGTCCTCACTCATCAGTCTGCGGTCGAGGATAGTACAGAGGTGCCTCGCACTGGTATATCCTGATTCTGTTGTTTCACTGTCATTTGTTCTGAGTGCCTGGTCCTTCTCTTTTCATTTGGATCGCATTTCATCGGGACAAAGAGAGGGGTTAAGTGGATTACAGACTGGAGCGCAGAGTAACATGGTTCCTGTTTTTCAGCATCTCATTTGTTAATGTTTTTGCCTTCCACCACAGGATTCTCAACCACAACAAAAAAACTACTTTTACAACGCGACCAGTAATTTGAGTTGGATCTGCAATAATGTGGTTGAGATTGATCATGCCCAAACACAATACCACCAAGACAGATTAGAGAGATAAAACAGGGCAAGAAACAATCAAATACACTGAGATCATGCAACACAAAATAACATGAGATAAAATCAAATTAAATGCCACAATACCCACATTATGCATTACATTCATGAATGAAGCCTGCTAAATATCTATCTTTTTAGAGGTAACTTTATTAAACGTGACCCCATAATGACCACTGCTATGATACATTTATGAATGCGTCAGTGTGTGGCTAATACCAACGGCCCCCCCTAGAGTGTCAGCACTCGGATTGGGATTATAATCACAGGTGTCGCCCCTATTAGACTAAACAGGATGGATTAGAATGGATTCAATTATGAGATGGAAAATGGCAACTGTTTGTATATCCTATTTTATAGTTGTTACTACAATGTGACATCATCACACCAAATTAACCCATCCAGACTTCAATGGATTCACTGAATTGAATGGATGGATTCGCTGAATGGAGTGGAATGGATTCACTGAATCCATTCAAGGTTCTGGATCAGGGATTCGTAATTAAAAGTATTCCTAAATAGGTTTAGATGTCGATCATACTAGTGACGCAGGTAATAGGTGGAATGTTTAAATACTAGTTATGATTTGGTAATTTATCAGGCGCTTGCATACAAAGTGACTTATAGTTTATTTAGATAGGTAAGTGTTAGGCATCGTGCTCAATGATGACGACAGCACTGTGGCCATTAACCATCTAACCAAGAACCTTGTGGCTTTGAGTCAAACAGCCTGCTACCCACTACACTATCTGACCCCTAGTGACAGAAATAGCCATGTCAATGAGTTTGATGGCCAGGGCAAGTGTTAGCCAAAAAGCAGCTTAGATCTTTTTTTTGTGTGACCTTTGGCGGAAGATTTCCATTTTATAATCTCTGGTTATCGTCATGAGGGCTTTAGAAATGGCTGCCTTCTGTGGCTGTTCCCTGCAGTCTTTAGCCTTTGTAAACACAATGAAAACAGTGCACAAACATATGTCGTACACATTGTCGTACACATATCAATTTGTACCCAAAAAAAGAGGCAGATGTACCATACGGTTTATAAGAACAGATGCAAAAAGACAAAACAGCACACACACACACACACACACACACACACACACACACACACACACACACACACACACACACACACACACACACACACACACACACACACACACACACACACCCCCCCCCCCCCCCCCCCCCCCCCCCTAGGATCAATGGCTCGCTGGAAAGGCTTTAGTCAGACATAGATCAAGGATCTACTCCTCCTATTGTGCTAAGACGCCCGACATATGGCCTCAATGGAGAAACGCGGCTCCCTTCCTGTCGTTAATTAAATCCATGTGGTGGATGACAAAAAGCGCATCACCAATACACTGTTCAAGGGAGGGCCACGGCAACTAAACAACAACTAAACAACAAGGTCAAACCCCGGTCGGGTGGAGGAAGAAAGTGGGAAATGCACATTTAGAGATAAGACAAGCTGTGTTATCTGACTGTACATGCTTTTAATCTAATTTAATTTCAAATCTAAAACTAATCACCTACTGTGACGTAATATTACGGTTATTTAATACAAATGACATGATTCCCCAAATCCTGAAAGTGACGCTGATGGCAAGCTGATAGGCCTGTATGACGTGTGTGTGTGTGTGTGTGTGTGTGGTTGTGTGTGTGTGTGTGTATGTGTGTGATGGCGCACAGATTTATGAATTCACATCCTCCATTTTGCTGTGCATAATTTTGCCTACTCCAACCTGCCACTCGATGTTCAGTTGGTAAAATTAAAATGGAAGCTTAAGTTATTAAACTGAGCAGCTTTGGTCATTGGCTGCAGAAATTCAAGGTTGGAGGAGCAGTGCGGATTAACATCCTTTGAGCACAAAGCCTTCATATCCATCCCAGCCTGCTGTCTCTCACCGTCTCTCTCTCTCGCTCTCTCTCTACTGGCTGTCACTCACTGATGCTCTTTGCTGATCCTCTCATTTCATTTCTCTGTGATGCCATTCCCTGTTTGCCTCCCTCTCCCCCTCTCTCTCTCTCTCCCACGCTCCGCTCGACCCAGCTGTCTTTGCCTTGTCCACTGTAACTGACATCATCACCGGACAGTCATCATCTGCTCCTATTCTGATTCCCCACGCGGCCTCAAACCTCCATCACTATAACCCTGCACCCTCTCTCTTGCTCCCTCTCACTCCACCTCCCTCCCCATCTCCCTCTCTGTGGTCTTTCTTCCTCTCTGCCATCGCCTGACCCCCTTCCCCCTCCCCCACGGCTCTTGATCCAGCAGGTTAGCAGCATCCCCCCCCCCCCCCCCTTTCCGTCTCCACCCCACCCCACCTTCACCTCCGGCGGCGGGCCGAGAGATATGCGTCGGCGCCATGGGTTTCATGGAGTTCTACCTGGAGATCGACCCCGTCACCCTGAACCTCATCATTCTGGTGGCCAGCTACGTCATCCTCCTGCTGGTCTTCCTCATCTCCTGCATCCTGTACGACTGCCGGGGCAAGGACCCCTCCAAGGAGTACGCGCCCGATGACACGCCGGCACCGGCCGCCGCCTCCACCGCCTCCTCCGCCGCCCCCCCCGGGTCGGCCGCGGGGGCCTCAGGGACCCACTCCGGCCAGTCGCCCATACGACTGGTGGTGATGCAGAACTCGCCAACCTCCACCCGATACGAGCCCACCGAGATGGTGCCCGGGCACGCCGAACACCCCACGCCGGACCTCCACCGGGAGCGGGAGAGGGAGCGGGAGAGGGAGCGGGAGAGGGAGAGGGAGAGGGAGAGGGAGAAGAGGAGTACCCTTGTCTGAGGGTTCAGTGAGGGAGAAGGAGGCTGAGGTGGAGGAGACGTCTGGGTTATTTTGGTGGCACTTGCTGCTCCTGTCACTCTGTACAGTATTGTTTTTATAGACCTGTACATATTTGTATATATTTTGAACAACAACAAAAAAATAACGATTTATGGAATACTTCCTGTGAACGCTGACGCCCAAGTTGCAGAGGTGAGCATGGGGAACAAACTTCAAATATGTTTAATTTTTTTGTTCCACACTACAGACACTGTATACACTTATGTACATTGGTTTCTCGTTTACGCTGTAATTTTAAGGTCATTGGGTCAAGGTCACTGTTCGTTATATCAGGGTAAAGCCAGCTTGAACATTGTGCATTAGGAGGTTATTACACATCATCATAGAGATATTGGCAAATTAATCTCCTTGTGTCAAAAGAATTTCACTGGATTTAGGATGCTTGTAAATGGGCACAACTAAAATGTCGATAGGCCGGTTGACATGTAAATAGTGCAACACACGCATACACATTCAGGTATACTGACACATGCAACATTTAGACTAAACAACATACTTATCACAGTGTTGTGTAACATATGCTTACAAAATATGGCTTTGGGCGGGGATAACGGCTTTCACATCTGGAAAGCTGTTGTAAGTTACAGCGGGTTGAAGATATACACGTCTCCTTGTAAGACCAATTTAGCCGTTGTGTACATCTTACATGCAGATTACACCATAGACTGCCAACTGGCACATATTCCCCCTGCCCTGTAATCGACATATGGAACACATGGAGTGCTATTTATTCCAAGGGCGGCTCTTCTAATCACGCACGTATGAAAAACAATGATTGTCTGCAATTATGGCTTTCCCCATAGCTCAGGAGATTCAGTCGTTAACCATGCATAAATAACCCACTGGAGTGCCATGCTAAAGGTCGCAAATCAGCTGTTATGACGATGGTCATGATTCTTGCTTATAGAATAATGGGGGGGGGGGGGGGAGACGTCAAACAGAGGACACCAAAACGGGGTCAGGGTAGGCTAGTGATGTTTGACACCAAGCAGAAATGCTCTTGGTTCAAACTCCAATCTACCTGTAGGGCATCCATGACCAAGTTGCCCTAAACCCGTACCACTTGTTAAAAAATGAAAACTTTGTGATCCCTGTGATTAAGGGCTCCACATATACATTTTGACTGACTTTGAATGGGGTTTGCTCCCATTTCATCCCATAATATCGCACCTTGCACCTTGATTCTCTGTTGGCAATGTCTCTGTGAAGTCTTTGGAGATAAGATCAGCCACAACACCACGCACACAGGAAATAATGAATGGATGGACTGACGTATAGCTTGCTTGTCGTGGAAACGTCACTCGGCTCTTTGACGTCAAGAGATCGCATGACTCACGCAGCTCCGTCCATCAACAGATGTTTACGTGCAAACAGACTTATCATGGCAGTAGGCCTACAGTCGGAACAGCAATGGAGTCATGTGTCCTATCCCCCTCCTGTCTAAGGTGCCCTTAGCTAAGTGCTTTGTCCGGCTAAGTGGCTCTGCATGACCATCTGGATCGCCACGTTTTTCTAGCGCAGCATCAAATGCTTAGCATAGCACTTAGTGTAGCATTCAAGCTTAGATTTGCACACCTCTAGTCTGTGAATGAACAGCATTCATTCAGAATGATGGGGGAGATAGTTGGACATGCATGCATTCACTCAATGGATATGCATATATCATTCATACCTCAGTCGTTATGATCGTAAAATCGTTCTAAATGGTTTCTGTGTCCAGAAAAACTCTTGCCTGGATCCATAATAACAATGATTCTTCTGGCCCCATTTTGCAGGGAAACAGGATAACTCTGGGATGAAAAAAAAGACAAACAGTAAAGTACATCCCGCAGCACCTTCTGGCTCAAGTTACCAGAACCTTCCCGCCCGTCTTCCTCAGCATGAGGCAGCCCTGGTCACATCAGACCTGGCTCAGACAACACCAGAACAGACGTATGCTATTCAGATCAAGTGATGTACGGCGAAGTACTGTTGAAACAAAACATTTCAACCGTAAACGCACTCTCCAGTCAAACAAGTCGGAACGATCCCTCCAAAGACTCAAGGAGACAGGATTTGCGACAGCTTCTTAGACATAATTGGAACTGCTACATTTGAGATGAACGTGTTGTATAAATGGACGGAAGAGGCAACGCAACCCCATAGCCTTTCTTTTGCCAACTCTCACTTACCTTTATTTCTTCTGGCTTTTATGATTCTGTGTTTGTTTTTTGTTTTTACTTATTCAAATGTTTTAATTGTTTTCCGAACTTTGGTGTCCTACAATTGGATGAGTGCCAGCTATTATTTTATATATACTGTATACATATTATATATTAGTAATATATTAGACAATCTAACAATATATCAATGATTAAATACGTTTATAATAATATTGTCTGAAAAGAGATTGGGAAATAAATTCCCCATTTCATCTCTTCTTGATGCAATTATACATGATGAAACATCGACAACGACAATGTTGTACAACATGTTCTAAATTTCCTTGATAATAACTATTTATTTGTTGTACTTCCTCCAGAAGGATGTTTATGTCACTCCTGGAATCGAATACATGCTCTAAGGAATGGTGGCAAGTAAACGTATCTATCCCCTGTCTTAGATAATTCCGTACATTGTTGAATTAAAAATGAAAAAGAACCACCCCAGCTCCATGTTTAAGTAATAAACAGCGCCTGCATCGATGTCAGCCATGGCCTGCTCCCAGGAGACCTTCCAGGCCGTCATCAGGGCCCCGGCAGCTGATTGGCCCTGACACGGTCCAGGGAGATGAAACAACACCAGGGCCTTTAGCGTGTGCTCGTGCAGCAACAGATTCAGCAACGCCAAATCCGCTTAGATAAATAAAACCCGCTAAAAAAAACGACAACCCAAAAAATGAATGGGCCGGGCGGCTCAGTCAGTAGCCGTCATGCCAGCCAACTCAAGGGACCAATGGTAGGGGCTTGCACGTATTACGCAGATATTCTCCCTGCCATATATCATGTTTGTGGGATTACTGCACTGCGTATTATCAGTTTTTTTGGTGGTGTGTGCGTCTCTTTGCTGGAGAGGGGTGGGGGGTTATATAAACTCCACCAGGTTGTTGACAGACTGCCATTTGTGCTCGCTGCTTATCAATGCCGCGTACACACCTGACACCGAAGACTCGAGTGAGAACTTTGAGGCGCCATGGAGGCCAACATGGTGGCTGAGCGGCTGGGATGTCAGACATTCCACCGAGGAAGATCCATGGCCTTGCATAGCTCAGTAGGTAAGGCATGGCAATAACAATGCCAATGTAAGGGCCCGCTTTCAGACCTCGTCTGAGCTAAAAATATACCCATTGGTGGATGTGTGTGGAGCTTTACTTGAAAGCAGCAGCTGAACAAAAAATCTGTATCCCACCACTAGGTTATAGCCTAGATTTTGGGCTCCTAAATTGAATCATAGGTTTACAGACATTAGGTGGTTGAAGAGTATTTGAGAAGGTATAAGAAACTCACCCGCCACTTCGTACAGCTGGGGCGCGCTGACCTCACTCCCTCTCCAGCCCTAAGTCTGCGCCCTGATTTTACCGCCTTGGCTCTCCACCACAGCCTCATTTATTTAAAAGCGGAAATCCCTGCTTAATGATCCAATGCAATAGTACCATTCTATTGACTCTTTGTATCAGAAAAATATTAAATACATTTGAACAGCAAGATTATTGCAGAGAAAAAATTATCCAACGCAAGGATAATTTGCCAACACGGTTTCAGAGACTTCAAAAAGTTTTGTGGCCAAGGTATCAATTGCATTCTATGCTATTCATATCACCAGCAATCTTGATATAAAATCTTCTTACACATGTGTAGTATAAAGTCGCCATGTATAAGATTGAGTCCACAGTTAGGACCTGGGTCCACAAAAGCGTCCTTTTTCAGGGTGCTCCCCCTTTGTTGTGCATCCGCTCCCAGCGCTTCCAGTTGAAAATATCTAAACTTTTCCGAAAACCGTTGGTGTGGTCACAGCCGCAACTTTTCTGGCAACCAATCATATTCAGATGGGGGCAGGACTCGTCACTCTCATAAACAATAAAATTGACGAAAAACTTGTTGCCGTGTCCGTCTATCCGGAACTTTATATAGATATTTACAAGAAACCACACGCAAGGGTCTATCACACAACGGCGGTTTGTGATATTTTGTCATTGAAAAGATTGCAGCGTGTTTTTCCCTCTCACCGAACAAGAGTTTCATAACAACCCCCTGCCTGCTATTTCCCACCAGAAAAGCTCACTATGTCGACCCGGGTCCTAGAGCTTCGATCGAGCCCAGAAAATCAAGCCCAACCCGACCCGAGCCTGTGCACATTCGTCCGAGCCCGGCCAGGCCCGACATATTAACTGTGATTATGAGCCCAAGCCCGATTTCAACCCGACATTGTTTTGGGCTGTTATCTGACTTCCTCAAATACAAGTCGGAGTTGCTTGTAACTGCGCTGTTTATTCAAAATGGAATTGATTGCAAAAAGATCTGAATGAAGAAACGTGAAAAATTATGAACACAGATAATGAACGAGAATGAACTAGTTGCACAGCACAGCAGGCCCGTTGTGATGCATCCGAGTGGAGAAGACACGTGAGCTGCAACATGTCCAGTGTTTTTTTTTTAATTTTTTGTGTGTAACTTTGTACACATATACTTAGGCCTACTGTGCTAAAGGATAGGCCTATAATATTTCTGTTTATGGCATAGATTTCTCCTCAGATTAGGCCGATAAAGCAATGATTAAAAAAACAAAACACAAACGCTCGATCAAAGGCGAGCCAAGCCAAGGATAGTGGTGGGAAATATCGGCCCAATCTCGGGCAGAGAATCGCCTCGTTTCCACATACGTATGTTTTTCGTATCTGTGCTTCCGTAAATTTACGTAAGGGGTCGCTAGTGATTTACGTACGGACATGAATTTATTTACAGACAGCCAAAAAGATGGGGGAACGTATGATAATGGCCGTTTTTAGGAGACCGGTACTTTGGAACATGAGGATCGACACATACAGAGTTAAAAACAAAACCAACCAGGCTTGGAAAGAGATCGGCAAGGAGTTTGGCCTGCCAGGTACTTACATGTTATGTGAACAACATAAAAACTTTCATACGGTATCTCCGTAGAACGACGGCGAAAGTTAAACATTTTTGAACGTATATTACGGACATACCGGACAGAAATTTTACGGAGGGGATGAGTCTCGGAGGAAAAACAGACATTACGGAGAATCACATAGGAATGAATGGACTTTCGGTCGGAGACGGTTGGATCGCATACGAGAATGTACGTATGTGGAAACGAGGCGTTAACTCTACTGGGGTAGGTGGGAGACTTTCAGAATTAAATCAATTCAATAGAGTGGCGAAGTCATGCCCCGTCCGGTAGACCCCATGGGACCTATGAGATCGTATATGAATGGGTTTCAATCGAAAGAAAGTAATTATTTTCTGGTCCCAGTCTTTATATGCCCCGGATTACACATATGTTGTTTGTGGATTTAAATTTAAATTGTTCATGTCAAGAGTTTGACCGTTCATTGTACAATTCTTCAGCTAAAGGCTGTAGAGAAAACACAATGAGAAAAACTAAATGTATCGTATGTGCGACTGGCGTGGACAAGACCGACAATCTCCCCATCTGCATAACTTTTCACCTCTTTCGATGCTTTTATCCTCCCCTTGGAAAAAAGCGGTGAAGTGGAGCAGAGAGATCACCATGTCTTTCCCGGAGTTCCAAGTGCGGGTGGTGACGTATATCATTCGCGTCGAGAGCAGCGAAAATCTTTAGTTTTCTTTGGATGAAAAATTATCATTTAAATCCAGTGTCCACTCGGATGTGCAACTTTATTACGCAAACTAGCTGCGTGTCGTGAGTGGGAGGGGTTTTGGGAGTGTCGATAGTACGATTATTGTAAAAAAAAATAATAATCTGATATTGGCTGCATGGCCACCAGTTTATTTTTGTAGAATAAATTATTTATAGGATGCAATTTTTTTTGCATTTGATAAATGTTGATAAATTGATAAATGTATCCCTTGATAAATGTATCCCTAATAATTAGTTGTTTGTGGTGGGAAATTATTCGGTAATAAAAGTGTTTGGAGATCGGTTTGGACTGATCATTGTTTAAGTCAGATAAAATAACATATTTATACAGATCATTATCGTTAGCATGGCAGAAGGGGGCGCTATGGGCTTGTGGGCTTTAGCCTGCAGTAAATTAGTAAAAAAAAGCCTCATAATTTTACTCGGTTTGTGATTTAATGTATATTAATGTATCCCGGCCGCTCAGGCCCACTATTAAAATAGGATCTATATATATATCTATATAGATATATATATCTATAACAATTAAATCGACTTCTGAAACCAGGGTTTATAGATAGTGTCCATCCCTCAGAAAAAACTTCTGAGATTTGTTTGGCTGAATCCGAAACCGGTGGATTAACTGCATATCCAAAATTGACTCCCTTTTAGTGCCGTCAGGAAAATGTTAGATAACACCAATACCAACTAATGGAAAACTATGTAAATGGCATTTTAAAGGGCGAAAAGGATAACATGATTGACTGTCACTACACAGGGAGTTTGAACCACACACACGCACGCACACACGCACTCACACAAACACACTAAGATTTTTTTCCTATCAAAGAAATCCGACTCACATCACATGCCAACTGAATTGACATAAATGTTTTTGTTACACTCAGCAAGTTGAACGGAAACGTCCATTGCATTCAGAAGTACGACGCCAGCAATTTTGACCATTGTCGCCCCTTCAAACGATGCAGCCACAACAAACTTGCCCATTATGACATTTCAGATTATGAGATTATGAAAACTAAAGGAAAAATATCATCATATTATATTATCATATTATCGAAAGGTCAAACGATGCAAACAGTATCCGTGGAATACTGTGTTTTTATAGCCTATTTGACCATATCTTTGCTGGAAACAAATATGGTAAGGTTGAAGACTTACCTGATGTCATAACATCTAGAGCTAGAATTCCTCAGTTTTCTTCTTTGTAAGATTAAGAAATTAATAATAATCATGAACTGTAAAATCTAGTTTGCTGGTTCACATAGCTCCCTATCTCACTAATTAATGTATGAAACCTTCAGTTAGTTGTTCAATTTGTATATTATTAGGCTATACACTTGAGTGGCGTGCTACAGGCCACAGCACTCGACGCATATTTAGCCTGATAGCTGTCATTATTTTGCTTTGGCGCAGCTGTGTAAAAATACAAAAAGTCAGGACTGCCATCTACTGGACAAAAATGGAACAGCATATCCCTTTTCAAGCACTTTCAACCAACCCCCGAGATATAACCTTCATATGTATCCATCCACTGTAGGCTATAACCCACACATAGATATAAACTAATGCCCACTAAGGGCATTTTTCTAATTATTATGACATTATTACATATGTAGGGGAAAAATGGCCGGCACAGACTGAATTTTCCCAGTTTTATTTTTTTTTTTCATATTTTGATGAACTCATGATAAAACACAATAGAGGACAATGAAAAATATCGGAAACACAGAATCAAACAGAACAGGCCTTCTCAAACCTCGGACTAGACACTGAAGGATGCCTGAGAAAACGTAACAACTGGTCACAATCACAGAACTCATCTGAGAAAAAAAATGAAAGAAAGAAAATAAGAAGTAGGCCTAAGTGTTTTACGTTGGGTGAATACATTCCTCTGGGCCATGAACAGCCATGACACTATAGCCTACATAAAAGTAGCGTCGACACTAAAGCGCGCCAATCCTTTTTCAAAAGAAAAAAGACTAACTTGCAAAAGCAGTTACAACAATCACAAATAAACAGATATGCCTTGGGTTTCAGGTCCAGACCAAAACAGCAAAACTTCGGCTGTGAAAATCGTATGGAGTATAAAGGAGAAAGAATAATCAGGTTCTGGTATTTTAAACTTAGCAGGACAATGATTAGAAAGAATTTGGGATTTAACCTTCCACTTTCTGTCAAGTCATGTCGAGTCACGCGAAAAAATACAAGCCTGTTTTAAGGGCTTGAAAAGCCCAGGCTTGGCATATCGGTAATAATATAGCTCTCTGAAGAATATAATATATAAATATATTGATACAGAAATATATATCGATTTATATAGCCGTTGCCAAAATACACAGGAAATATATAAACAGACTGTACAAAAAGAAACAATATTATCTCTGTATAAACATTATAACCTTTAATATCATTATATCCTCTATTTTGTATTTATAGATTTTTTGGTCTGTAATAAAGAGCATTGAAGTGATTAGCTACTCCAGAGTATAAGACATCAATAGTCAACTAAACCAACTGTGTACATCCGAAATACATTCATCTCTCTGACGCCACCAGGGGGCAACCTCATCTGTGTGGAAATTGGACATGACAAGCAGGCAGAAACCCAAGAGAAGCATCTATTGCACCAAAGAAAAGGAAATTGACATTGAACCAAATAAAACACACCATGGCAGCATATTACAGGTTGCTAATCTTATCTGTCAACGCCGGGATAAATAAATCCATATCTAGAATGTACAGGAGAACCAACCATTACTTGATTATGGTACTTCGATTCTTGGTACTTTTTTTTTTTAATCCGATGAAACAGCGACGCATAAAAAATAAAGATTTGCTCGATGTCTTTTCATGCAATAAAACCTTTGATATATTTGGGGAATGAACAGAAACACATGCGATTGTGGGACAGTTGTTGGTGAATCAGCATTTTTAGTCGGCAAAGGAATGTAGCCAACGTTACATAAAGTTATTGCTTTTAAAGGATAGACAGAACAAAAACATACAGTATATTGTTTCCGAACCACCTAACTTTTGCCTTTTCATACATTCATGTTATTACCATAGCAACTGAAGAATGCATGACTAACAGTGGTCACATCATTGACACACCTCTTTCAACATGCATCCATCAGGTCTGGCATTAATAGAGACAAAATCATCTCTGCTCATGTTATCAAGTAGAACCACACCCTAACTAAACCAACAGGATAACCAAGCAATAAAAACTAACCTTGAACAATAAAAACTACTTAATAAGCGTGCATGAATTTATTTCCCCATGTGTTTCTGGGAGCCATTAGTGGCACTGCTTAGCTTTGTGGTTAACTATGTTAGGAGTAAGATCAACACAAGAGCAGGATTTAAGGGTATGAAAGGGTTGATGACGTAACATGCGGTTTCATCACAAAATACAGCAGAAAAATCAAACTCTTTTTTGGAATTTAGAAGAGGGTAGGTCAATATACTTCAACAAGTTGTTGTGGCGTTGAGGGAAACGCTCTACAGTAGCATACGTATGAGAAGAAGAAACAAAAAAAACCTTGTGTTAGATGACTTTACAATCATACAGCAGGGAGCTGTATGATTGTAAAAAAAAAAACAAAGGGGGGAAAACTTCATATTCATCAAAACTGAGCCTGACGCAGAGCCACAAACACAACACCTATATTATGAATTGACCTCATTTAGTATAGGACATACCCTTCACCCAGGTTCATATTGTGGCCCTTGGATGCCATCTTTAGGACAACGGTAGGCAGACGTCCAGCTGTTGTGTGTGTGTATCAAAGTGTATCAAATATTTGTACCGTTCCAAAATAACAATAATTAGAAATCCACCAGGAGTCCATTGCCCTTGGTTTATCTTTACACTACCCTGTTTACAACGTCTGTTACCATGGCAACAAGCACTACAAGAAACCTAGCCAGGTGAGAAAGACACATATTCAATGACCACTCGACCACTGTAGGAAAATCACTGAAAGACATTTTGTTTTCAGGAGAAAAAAATGAATGAGACAGATAAACGAAAGTTACAACACAGTCTGTGTAATTCATTGCTAACAAGTGTCAACAGGAATAAAAATGATTATGCGATTGTTGTTATCACCGATTTTTCTTTTTCGTTCCGAGAGCGGATGATGCTGAGTGGTGTAACCATGGCGCTGGACGGGGCCGGGGGGGATGCAGCGGTGAATCAACTAGTGTCCTCCTCACACCTCCGGGGGCAGGGGCAGTTGAAGGTGAGTGGGCGGGGCGGGGTTAATGAGTGGCAGTGTAGTAATCCCGGAGTCGCTATGGTTACCATACAAGAGTCTGCGAGGAGAGTTCAGAAGAAGCGGGTGGTGTGTGTGTGTGCGTGTGTGCGTGTGTGTTTGTGATTGTGATGATTGGCTTGCTGTGTCCATGTCGTTGGAATTGTGTGGGTGTGTGTGGTTGTGTGTGCATGTGTGTTTGGATGTTTGTCTTGCTTAGATTTGGCTGGTAGGTGGGTGGGTGGTGTGGGGGGGGGGGGGGGGGGGATGTCTGTCTCTGAGTGCATGTTTGGGGTTCTTGTGTGTGCGTGTATGTGTGTACAGCAGTGTGTGTGTGTGTGTGTGTGTGTGTGTTTGCTTATATGTGTGTGTCTGCTTGTATGTGTGTGTCTGCGTACACGTGTGTGTGTGTGTGTATATGCCTGTGTGTGTGTGTGTGTGGTCTCAGCCCCTGCCCGGCCTCACAGGGCCCCGTGCCGCGCCTCGTACTTGGTGAGGACGTTCTTGGTGCGGCCCAGCTCCTTCCTCAGCTCCGCCACCTCCTGCCGCAGCGCGTTGTTCTCCTTCTCCAGGAAGCCCGCCCGGATGGCGATCTGGTTCTCCTTCAGCCGCCGCGCGTCCCGGGACCGCTTGGCCGCCACATTGTTCTTCCGGCGCCGGGCCCAGTACTTGTCATCCTGCTCGATGGCACAGGTGGGGGGAGGGGGGGAGAGGGGGGGAGAGGGGGGGAGAGAGAGGCTAGTGAGTGAGTGAATGGTTGGAGTGAACAAGTAATGATAGTATTTCTACATATATATATATATATATATATTTATCCTATTTTAATAGTGGGCCATAGCGTCCGGGACACATTTACACATTAACTCACAAACCGAGTAAAATGATGAGGTTTCATGTGAAGAAATAGAGAGCTGTTGATTGAATCTAGAGAAATGAGAAGACGGCAATTGGAATATAATGTGAGTAGAGTACACGTGATATACTCCGATTCATTATCTCGAAGGACCTTGTGTGATTCAATCTAACAGGGAGGACTGAGTTCACTTCGAGGGAACTTCAATGCAGCTTGTCGCTCGTCACGATTGAGTCCTCCAATAATCCTCAAGTCTCAAATCCATGTGGCGAGTAGGCGCTTGTATTTTATCACTGTAGACATGGCCTAAGATGACACTGATCTTTCTCTGTTGCTGTAATGGTTTGGTCGGTTTTCTCAGACAAACAGAGCGAGAAGATGGAAAATCATTACACAACTTCAATAGAAACCTTACAATAGAGTCTATGTGGTCCCTGGGAAGAGGTAAGGAGAGGGTGAGGAGAGATGATAAGAGAGGGAGAGAGGATAGTTGGTTTAAGGGGAAGAGGCAGCCCACAGAGAGAGAGAGAGAGAGAGAGAGAGAGAGAGAGAGAGAGAGAGAGAGAGAGAGATTGTGACTCATGGCACCACTCAGAGTGAATGAGGAGCCGGGAGATAATCTTCTTAACCAGGACAGAGTCTGATCTGATGGTGCACGCTAGAGCAGCAGCCACTGATGCTTTAGACCAATGGGAACGCATGGATACAGCTGGCCTATCACAGTGTCAGGTGGATCAGCCGGGGCACAGAGCGAGAGAGACCCAAAATGACCGTTAGAGATAGAGAGAGCAAAAGTCATAGACATCCGAAGAGAATGGGGTAGAAAGGAATTAAAGAAAGGATGAGACAGAAGGGTGAGAGGAGGAGGAGAAGGAAGAAGGGATCAACAGAGAGGGCATAAGAGGGATGGAAAGCAAAATAAACAAGACATAAAGAGATGGATTCAGAAACAGAATCCTAGGTCCATTGCTGGGACCTAGGAAGAGATAGGTCCCAGCAATGTGTTCCAGGTTGTGGTCGCCTTAAGCCCTGTCATGGCCGCCAGAGAGCTCTAATCACCATTAACACACACACACACACACACACACACACACACACACACACACACACACACACACACACACACACACACACACACACACACACACACACACACACACACACACACACACACACACACACACACACACATTGTTGGTGCTGTCTGCACGCAACCAGACATAACAATGGCGGCTAAATCCTGGAGGCTTGCTAACTCATTATTTGTATGACACTTATACTGATGCAGATGACCGGTTGTTTGCACGTTTGCGTTGGTGGTTTCAGTGGGTTTTCTTGCGGATAATACTTGAATACCCTGATTTAATTAATACATTGTTTGATATTTTCGAATTCATCGTTTTTTTGGGACAATTTTGGGAGATAACAGAGGCCATGCCTGGTTATTAAATGTTGGATGTCAAAAATTCAGAACCAACTCCTAACCAAAACATTGAAACCAACCCAATCAAAATATTAGAACCAACTCCAACCAAAACACTGAAACCTACTCCCAATCAAAACATTAAAACCAACTCCCAACCAAAACACTGAAACCAACTCCCAACTGAAACACTGAAACCAACTCCCAACCGAAACATTAAACCAACTCCCAACCAAAACATTAAACCAACTCCCAACCAAAACATTGTAACCAATTCCAACTAAAACACTGAAACCAGCTCCAACTGACCTTGCAGTCCTCGGGGATGAAGACCTTGCGGGCCTTCTTGATCATGGGCTGGGGCTTCAGCTCCTCAGAGGAGAACTTGCGCTTGCGGGGGTCGAACATCTCCTGTCCCGGGACGCTGGACAGCACCAGGTCGGCCGGGTCGGGCTCGTAGCCCACCGGCACCTGGATGGAGTCTGGGTCGATGGGGCTCGGTGTGTTTCTGGAGTTGGGGAGACCTGGGAGAGAGCACGGGAGAGAAAGGGGACATTTCACCCTCCCCTGTACTATGGCCATAGAAAACCTTTTGGACGATAACTGAGCTACTCAAAACGTAGAGTAAACCAATACTAGAGGGTTCCAGGATAAAGTTTACAACCTAGAGCTGTTCTGTTGTCTATGTTGATGTAGAAATAATTTAAATGTGTATCCTTTGACTGATCTTCCTGAATTTAGTGTCAAATTACATTTTTGATATATAGACATTTCCATTCATTAATTATTAGCTATTTTACCTCTAATCATTCAGCCAAGATCCTCCAGTACACAAAAGCAAATGATCACTTAAAAGTTAGATGTCAACAATTTGTCTGAGAATTTGATTCCTAAAAAATCAACGATGAAAATTAACACAGTAGATCGTTGTAACATACTATGGCCACCGGGGGGGGGGGGGGGGGGGGGGGGGGATACGGCGTCGATTTGACGAGGGAGTCAGTGTTGGCTGCTACATGTAAACAATACAATTTGCTCTGCTAAATATAAATATCTAAACGGTAGGAATGAGGATTCCGCATTTGATGCACAGTGCCAACGCACACAAAAATGCTCTCTTCCATAACGCCCCCTCGGCCTCTTGTGTATTGCGAGCGTTGTTCTGTTCATCGGTAAGCTGCTCAAGAGCACTCGCCTCCTGTTTCAATTTTCATAGGAATTCAACTCTGACCCAACTAATGTGCATAATGGCCTCTCCATATCCACCACTTCTCCATTGTCTCTCCTACCCTCCCTCTCATCCTCTCCCCTCTTCTCTGGTTCCATCTGTCTTCTCCCCCCCCCCCCCCCCCCCCCCTAACCTCACCTCTTAACCAGCTATTCCACCTGTCCAAACATGCAGTATATTCATCCATCCATCCACCTACTCGTCCATCCATCCTCCATCCATCCAACCCTCCTCAGCCCATGCTGCCATCCATCCGTCCCATCCCTCCATCTATCTATCCTCCAGCTCACCAATTCAATTCTCTCTGCATCCATTCCCTCTCCCACTTATTCTGCGTCTCCTGACCTTGTCACGCCCCCTCCCTTCCTCCTCCCACCCCTCCTCCTCCACCACCACCACCCCCTCCTCCTCCTGCTCCCCTCCTCCTTCTCCACTCCACCTATCTTGAGCTGACTCTTAAAACCTTGCGCTACCTGACACGTACACGTGAGTGAACACGCACACACACGCACAGAAACGTGTGTGTGTGTCATAATCTGCTGGAGGTCACCAGTCTGGCGAGCCCACTGGTCCTAGGACGTGATGGTCAGTCCACCGTTAGAGTACATAATAGTGTTACATAATGGACTGGCAGAATAAATACTCTGCAGGCTTGCTCAACACACTTAAGAAGCAAGTTAGAGATTAGCGAGGCTAAACTGAAGTGAACTGCCTAACAGCGACATTCCACAAATAAATCCTAACAATAATGATCAGCTAATCCAACAAATTAATTTATAGTAAACACACCCATGTTTTTATTCAAACAGTGTTATGTTATCATATGGCAACTACATCTCTTGGGTAACTTAGTTCATGATAATGACAGGTTGAAAATCTGGTTGTGACCTGTAAAGAGGCAGACATTCTGTCTCCATTATTCTCTCTCTCTCTCTCTCTCTCTCTCTCTCTCTCTCTCTCTCTCTCTGATAACGAACAGCTAATTATACGGCGGTGTGTTAATTATCCCGGTGTATTTAGCGCCCATCCCAGCACCTCATAAATGTTAAATTCTCGAGGATTAGGCATCTGTCGCCACCACACATCAAGGCCGCCCATATGAATAAAAAAGTAGTGTGTGTGTGTTGTGTGTGTTGTGTGTGTGTGTGTGTGTGTGTGTGTGTGTGTGTGTGTGTGTGTGTGTGTGTGTGTGTGTGTGTGTGTGTGTGTGTGTGTGTGTGTGTGTGTGTGTGTGTGTGTGTGTGTGTGTGTGTGTGTGTGTGTGTGTGTGTGTGTGTGTGTGTGTGTGTGTGTGTGTGTGTGTGTGTGTGTGTGTGTGTGTGTGTGTGTGTGTATAGGCAGACTTAGAGCGAGGGGATGGGGCGAGAGGGGTACATGCAGAGAAACAGGAGCCCCTACTGGTTCTTGGAAGTGTGTGTACAGTTTTTTATGTGTGTTCAGCTGGCACTGTTCAGCAGCCCCAGAGAGGTCAGGGTCAGGTACAGAGAGGGGCCCCCTGAGTGAGGCCCCAAACAGGGCCATCACAAGCTGTTAGGATCCACCTAGCAGGCTGTGAATACTCCTTCATGAAAACCCCTGAGAAGCACCGGACGATTGGTTTTAGTTTAGTTACGGTTGTTGCTCATAAATAAACTATGTATGATGTATACCACCACAAATCAACAATCTGTGTTTCTGTTTTGTACACACCCTAATACCCAAAATAACCACGCCAAATAACTAAATACTAGAAAATGTAGAACTTTAGAATTTACAACTGGTGGGTGGTGAAAAAACATAGAAACGTTACTTTCCAATAGTTAAAAATCTGTTTTGATCAATTACAAACATTCAACCTAACTCTGTTCATATGTTCACTCCATCATATTGGAAAGTGTCTCGTCCAGACAAAAAAATTGCAATATTCCAGTATTGAGCGAGCCATTGAAGCCACGAAACAGGCTAAAATGTTACCCAATGGCCTGTCCAATGTAAGTCCTCTTAAAGTGCATGTTTTTGCCACTCAGATTGTTACTATCAGACATATTATGGTAACCTTTCCCTTTACCCGGTTAGTTTGTTTCTAACCAACTCTTGCCCAAACTCCCTCCAACCCTCACTCACGTCTCCAGCGTTTTCTTCCTGCAATTACTTTTGCCCCATAATGTAACATTTCAGCCCATTTCCCAGCTGCAAGGAAATGGGCGCTCTCACTCAACACTTGTTCTCATCATTAGTCTCTTAGACCGATAAGGATGGCCATACAGGGTCCAGATTGAAACATCCCAGAGTAAGAGTGTGTGTGTGGGTTTGTGATTATGTTTATGTGTGCGTGCTTGAGCTTGTCTGTGTGTGTGTGTGCCCCTGCTTGTCTGTGTGTGTGTGTGTGTGTGTGTGTGTGTGTGTGTGTGTGTGTGTGTGTGTGTGTGTGTGTGTGTGTGTGTGTGTGTGTGTGTGTGTGTGTGTGTGTGTGTGTGTGTGTGTTTGTAACTCTTCAGCACATTTAATCAGTGGTAGTTGTTGTCAGAACACGAGCACTCAAAACAGCCCTCTTATGGAACAGAGGGATAACAACCTTCTGTCTCCCATCCCTTGTCTTCTAAATATAACATAATATTGTGCCGTTGTAAGTCTTATAAGAGTCGTGTTCTTCTCCTGTAACACCAAACTTCCCCATCTGCGATGATGAAGTACATCTTAATTATCTTAATGGTGTAACAGCACTGAGCCTGTAATGATGCATGTACTAAGGTAACAACACACACACTCCATATATCTACACACTATAGATAGTATGTATAGTTGCAGTGCCCTCGTCAAACTTGCCTGTCACCTTAATATGTTATATATTTCGTGTTCAATTTGTTATATGAATGGGTCATTAATCCATGTTCCATTTTCTGTTTGACCGTTTTTTGTATTTTTTTTAAGGCACAATTTCAAAATGCTCAGTGTTTTTTGGGAGAGACATGCTGAATAAATACATCATGTTTTCAAACTCAAAAATAATCAGTGGAAAAGTCGTGATTTAAATTTTTACCAAAATATTCGTGATTATGATGTTTTCCATAATCTAGCAGCCCTACGTGGAATCATAACTGAGCCTTTAGAAGTGACCGAGTTGGGCCGTTGGTCTGTTTGTTATTTAAGCGACGAGGGAGTGTGAAAATGGACGCTGGTCATAAGGCTACTGTTCCAACAGTAGCCTTATGGATTACTGATAACCGGATTCCTGTATAAATTCAAGTTGGTCGTCACATTTCTCATTGTTTCCGAGCAAAGCTCCCTGCAGGTCATTTAGCCCAGGATAAAACCGACATTTTATATTGCATTTTAAATATTCTGTTAAAGTTCATTTGTTTGACTTCAAGTCGTTTTGCTTTCATTTATAAAAACAATTTTGTATTTAAAGCTTGGGTTAAAGGAAAGCAGTACTAGAGTATGCCCAGTAGCAGGAGAGCTCCATAGGTGCAGGAGAGAGCTCTGACTCCCTTTATTTGGAACCTCTGGGACAGCGTCTAAACATAGCAACATAATCTATGGTGTAATCTGGGACATGCCTTCCCCCTGGACGCCCGCTTAAGGCGATAAGGCTTCAGGCACCCGCAGGGTTACCTAGCGTTCAGCAGATAGGGAACGCTCACTCTCTCACACACACACACACACGCACACACACACACAAAAACACATGCACACACACGCAAGGGACAGGGACACAGAGGGAGAGACAGACAAGAGAGAGTGGGAGTAGAGAGGTAGAGAGAAAGAGAGAGGAAGGGAAAGGGGGCAAAAACGGAGAGGGGGATAGAGAGAGGGAGGAGAGAGAGAGAGAGGGAGGAGAGAGATTGGATGCAGAGAGAGAGGGTGAGGAGAGAGATGGGAAG
>NC_082399.1:9008373-9048373 GCF_031168955.1 Gadus macrocephalus
TGGGGGTGGGGGTGGCGGAGGGGGTTCTGGGTGGGACTGGAGGAGATGCCGTTCTCCGACAGGAACTCCTCCAGGTCCATGTACTCCAGCTGGAAGTTGTTGCCGTCGTACGGGAGGGTCTTGTCCCAGAGGGTGGGCCCCAGGAACGCAGACTGGGGTGCGTTCCTCTCCTCTTCCAGGCTCTTCTCCTTCTCCTGCTCCTTGCTGTACACTGAGAGGGGTTGAAATAAGGATAAATGAGGGTGGGTTAAGATAAGGGATACTGCTTGGCAACAACAGTAAATATTCATTATCATTCGTTAATGCAGTGATACACATTGAGCAAGCAGTTAACTAATAGTTTAGTGAACCTTTACTCATGTTTATTAATGTAGTTCATGTTAACATAGTTAATGGTGCTTGTGTTAACTAATGTATTCACTAATACAATATTTAATAGGGTTAGGGTTAATCCTAATATCAACCCACTAAGGCTATCCTTAGTCCTAACCCATTGCCCAACCCCATTGCTATATAATAACGCTTATTGCTGCATTAACAAATGTTAATTAATGGTTTACTAATGGAGTTTTATGTAAAGTGTTACCAGATAATGATGGATAGGCTAAAATATATGGGTAGGATGGTAAAGATAAGGATAGGATAGTCGTAATAAATGACATGGATGAAGTTAATCTAAGGCAAAAGGTATATCCTTTACGACAGTGTCATTCAACATTCCACACATTCCTACAAGGACCAATAAGATCATTATTCATGCAATTTGGGAATTAACTTTGTCGAACAGTGATAAAAATTCCCTTGGTTAAGGAACAGGTAGGGGATAGAAAGTGAACACATATTCATGTCATTAAGGCTCCTGTAGGTAGGATTTGAGCAGTGTAAGGAGAAGGGATTTTTTCAATAAACAACCCAAAAAAAACATCCCCTCCCACTCTGCTCCCTCTTTCAGTGTCCCTGCCATTGAGAAGTGTAGCATACATGCACATATGGTAAGGTTACAATAATGCTGTGTTCGCTTATGTGATTGACAAGCAAGATGGATTCCCCTGACGAATCAGGGAAGAGAGGTCCTCCTGATTGGTCAGAAACTAGCCGGGAGCAGTCTAAAATCGAAATAGTCTCTTGCAGAGTCAGGCGCGGTCAACCAGAACAGATATTCCAGCAGAACATTGCCCTCACTAATAGTTTACGGATGGCTGGTTGGCATTCATAAGACACAGTGTCATTACAGTAAATGTAATAGCCAAAGATCTCTCTCGGCTAATTTCTGACCCATTAGGGCATTCTTTCCCCTGCTTGTTTCAGGGGATCCATCTTGCGGGTCAGTCACAGGTGCAGGAATGCAAGACTTCACATAGGCAGAGGAAAATAGTAAAGGAGAAGAGAGGGAGGGAGAGTTTTTTTTCATGTTGTTTAGTAAAACAATCTTGCCCTCTTCTTCGCTCTCTCTCTTTGCAAATCTCCAATCTTACCTTGAGCACCATTAAGGAGCAGGGTGTCATGGGAAAGTGATTATCAAAACGTGTAACTGAGCAACAGGTTTGAGCATCTTGTTGCATCTTGTTGTTGTAGGGCGTGTAGGATAGGGGAGGTTGAGGTTGATACAGCTCTTCAGCAGGACTATAGGCCTAGTGAGCGTTTTTTTACGTTTTCATGCCAATATTCAGAGTTCAGAGAATAGATAAAACCTTCTGAGCCATCACATAAGCAAGGGGAAGTAGAAAAAGTTAAGTGGAACCTATAGAAGGGGAAAGAAAAATACAGCAGGGCTAGTGGGTGTGAGGGTTACAGTGGAAATTGTGTTCCTGTAAGTATCATCTTATTAACCAGCACAGGGATAAAGACACCAGGAGGAAGGGAAGGTGTTGTAAACACGGCTCTGTTTACTCTCACTTAAATGTTTCAAGGTGAGGTGGTTTGTGTTGAGTACTTTTATTAAAACCAGTAAATACTTCTAAAGAAAGCTAAGAATTTAGCAAGGCAAGGCTATTAAGGGCTCAATATTTGTCTTTTAAAACTATTTTAAACCAGAGAAACCATGCATGATATATCATATAATATATCACCAAAAGCCTATTAGCGTCATTGAGTATTAAATACTCAAGACTACAGAATGACACTTTTTTGCCCTCATTGTTTTGTTTGTTTGTCGTTCATATGATCGTTTTATTGTTTGTTTCTAATGAGTGGAGATAAGGGGAGTCGTTCCTATTCACATTTGACAACCTAGAAGTGAACGATAGGGTGGAGGTCAGACAGCATAACTGGAATTCTTCTCCACTCCTGCCTGTTGACATTCAATTCCCCATGATCCGCTCGGGCAACTTGCGCATGCAGAATACCAACCGATTAACTAGCTCGTGAGTCGTGACAACAACACCCGAAACCAGGAAGATGGTATAATTATGGTCATTTTAATAGTAATAATAACAAACAATAATATGAACAATTGATCATAAAAGTACTAATGATGACAACAACACAAATAATAATACGACAATAACAAAAACAAACAATAACAATTAGACACTGGATAGATGAAATGTACTTGTGCAGCCCAGTGAGTTAGTGGATGTTTACCTTCATGGTGGAGAGGCAGCTTCATCGGGTTTTCCAACAGGGATTTGAGGACGCCGTGTGTCGCTGAAGGTAAAAAACTCACGGGGAGATGTCTTGACATTTTCTCCATTGTTGCTTCTTAAAATGTGGAGATTTCAATGAAAGCCTTGGATAGTCCTCCTTAGCTCCGAACGGGGCGAAAATAACAATCTCACATGCGAAAAATAGTCGGAGGAAAATTAATTATTTGGGGGGGGGGAAATATTGAGCACAAGAGTAACAAACGCACAAGCCCGTCAGCGATGGACAGACCGAATGTGAAGAAGTGTTTTGGTTTGCGTGCAAAGCAGCCGGCAGTTCCACACACACACACACACACACGCGCGCTGGGCTTCACAAGACGATCTACGATTCCATGTGTGAGAACTGAGTTGCGTGCGTCTTCAAACCATGAGAGGCAGCCAGCAGCGCCACAGTATAGTTGCGTTTAAGATCCAAGGGTCCGGACGTACAGTGGGCGGAGCTTCGCGCCGTAAATTGGCCAATCATTGAAGCCGAACTTCAAGTGGGCGTTACCGACCAATGATCAAGCCAATGACGCCCACTGCACTCATACAGTAACTACGCGCCCAATACATTTATTGCTCTATTTTTTTCACACAGATGTCAATATTGATCTCTCCTTTTCCCCATGCACCAATTAAAGCATGCCTTATCTTAAACGAAACACTTTGATGTAGAACATTAGTGAACACTGGAAATCATTGAGAAAAAAAAGAGTAACAACAATTGGCCTACAGGTAATTTTTTTGCAGCTTATTATGCGTTTGGAGTTCATGAAACAACTATGGGTCCCAAACGGCAGGTAGGCCTACAATGACGATTTAACAAAAACCTAACTTAAATGAGGAGAAGGTGGGCGGGGGAGATGAGACTTTCACTTAGCGCGCGGTCGCAAGTGACATCAGTAAATGTCGGGGGGGCCTTTTCCTTGAAATGGGCTTTGGATGAGAAGAAGAAAACTTCTACCATCATGGGGGCTCTTCTTTTTTTTCGCTTGTCACGCTTTCCACAGACTTGGCCCCGCCCCGCCCCCCAGCCCAGCCAGCCTTGCGCAGGGCAGATCGGTGGTCATTTAAAGGGGCGGGGTTGACCTATTTTCGTCCAATTGCGAGGCGCGTACCTTTTGCTGTCGTCCACTCTCTCCCATCCCGCTCCACTAGTCCTGCGCCTGCCGGTCACATTGCAACTCATGTGCTTTTGCGCTGAGTAGAAAGAACAACAAGTCAATCATAAAAAAAAAGGGAACGCCTGTACCACCTTGTTGAAATTGAAGGAAGAGGATCAAGAAAACCAAATGTTGCATAAAGTCAGACGTAATTTCACGTAACTTTAGTGGTTATGGGCATGAATGGTAGTCCTAGGCGTCCAACGGCCAATTAGCCAACAAAAAAATCGACTAACTCAATTTGTGGTCTCGTTATTAAAGTCACTTGTGTCGATCGTATGGCTGGGATGTCTATACGTTTTTATAAAACCAGCCTATCAATGCATATCACAGAAACCCTTCTGTCGTCAGCGTTTTGGCCCACAAGTGGAACCACCCGCCGCTCCCTTCATCCTCCCTCTTGATGTAGTTCATGTCACATGCCATTTATTGTTGTTCACATTGTATCCTTATGATTTATGTGTTCTGGAAAAAACTTGCTTGAAACACGCTCAATAAATAACGCTGATCATTTGTCTATTATTATTACTATTCTTATTATAACAACAATACAGCGTGACCACACAGATACAGTGATACCGCAACGGAGATTAGCCGCTAATCCCTGCAGCTTCTGTTTTATTCAAACTTCCCTGGCAACAGCGGATGCTAAAGCTGCGCTGTGTTGTGACGACCTCAGCGAGGGAAAAGTAGGCCAGAGCTGAGCCAGTGGCGGGTTTTAACAATGAGTGGGCGAAACCTCGCATCAAGTATTGCTACTACCGAGCGCTCTGAATCTTACATCTTAACATTATCTAGCCAAATAGGACTAGTTCCTTTTCCAAATTGCCCTGTGGAGAAAAATTGCAGACCTTTAGGCTGTCTGTGGCGTATGTTGGGTGTTTGCTGGAACATTTGCCATTCACTAGAAGTGTACCCTATGTGTAGGAGTATTTGTCTGTATCACATTTAGAAATTAAATGTCTGTGTGAAAATGAATTTGAAAATTCGTCTTTCATGCCTTTCAAGCAGCACAACTGAAGAGCAATCATCTAATCAATTTGTAAGCATTTTGCCTCACAAGGGATGCAATATGGTTATCCGGTTTGCACGCAAAGCTGAGCGAGCTAATTCAGATCATTACTGAATTAGCTCGCTCACGCTCCTGACGCGCCCTCATACGACCTCACTTCCCCATTCAGAGATCCCGGACCAATAGACCAATGTCTGTTTATCAAAACCCAGCATGGGAGTATAAAGGAATAGGGTAAAGAATTAAGTCATGGGCCTCAAACTGGAAGAATAGCAACAAAGTTTCATCACTTGAAAAAATAAGCAACACTATCATTTGACTGTTGTTGTCTCTTATGGACATGTGGGTATTACTTTTGTTGAGTCAAGTATCACCCAAAACACAAACACACTCACACACACTCACTCTCAGTGTGTGTGTGTCTGTGTGTACAGTATAATGTTTGTGTACATATATGTTTGTGAGTCTGTGTGTGTTATGTGTGTGTAGTGTACATTGTGAGTGTACATGTTTGTGTGTTTTAATAAGTTTGTGTGTGCGTACAGTACCACGGTACTGTGTGTTCATACATGCATTTGTGTATACAATGGGATGTGTGTGTGTGTGTGCACGTGTGTTTGTGTGTGCATGTGTGTGTGTTTGTGTGTGCGTGTTTGTGCATTTGTCAATGTTATTTGTGGGTGTACGTGCATGTTTGCATACGTGCATTTGCATGTGTGTGTGTGAGTGTGTATGTGTAAGTGTGTGTGTGTGTGTGTATATTTGTGTGTTTGTGTGTGTGTTTGTGTGTGAGTGTGTGTGTGTGTGTGTGCATGTGTGAGTGTTTCCGGGTGGGTGCCTGGGCAGCATTTATATGTTTATGAGTGTGTTTCATCTGATAGGAGTTTCAGGTCATGGTGATATTTATATAACCACACCTGCTGCTGCGGGAGAGCCATAATCAATAGCAACCCACACACACACACACACACACACACACACACACACACACACACACACACACACACACAAACACAAGATTGAATGTATACAGTATATGCTTGCGCAAACTAACACACACACACACACAGAAAGAGAGTGGAAAAGTAGCTTTATCGATCATTCCAATCATGTAATTGAACCGGTAAAGTGAATACTTAGATATGGTAGCACACTATTTTACTTTGAGTATTAATAATTGGTAGATGCTTTAAATATATGGTATTGGCTATTGCAGTAAATATAGCTGATCCATTAAAACCTCAGCAATGGGTATCATTTTGTGACGACCTGTGTAACACTTTGGGTTTATGCCCCGCCGCAAAGACTGTTGAATATTACATGAAAGTTTAGAGTTGTGTTTCCATCTTCCATCTCTTGTGGATGCACGAGTAGCACCAGATTTTTTTTATCATTATCACTGTCATTATCAACAAGCTTTATGGAATGCGCTCTTCTGGAGATAAAGGAGGAGATAGAGTGACTATCCAACTTCCAGCTTTTTCTGGCTTCTGTTATCAGCTTCATAGATCTGGAGCCACAATGGCGGATAAACAGAAAACCAAGGGAATTAAGGAAGCGGAGATGGAAGAAAGGAGAGAGAGAGAGGATGTTTTTTAACCTTTCGGGGAAACTTTATTAGCTGGCAGCAGATCCAAAAGTGTTTGAATGCTGCTACAAGTTGAAGGGGAAAAGTGCTAGAATATGAAATACAAAGCGACAACATGGTTACATAAAATACAATCAAACAAAACATCTTTAGAGAAATATATACATTCATATAGGGACTTAGTGTAAATGCGCCATGCACGCAAAAGTGAGACTAGGTGACCGCTGGGGCCTCGATGGTACAAGCGTGCCTATATCTGCGTTGGACCATGACAACGCATCATGGGGTGGGCTCATATATTATCAATTGTATTTTTTGATTCGCTATTGATTTGATGATAAAAAAAAATAATTGCGTCTGGTCTGCTGAAATATTTCTTGATAAAAAATCTTTATTCAGCCTTTATTTGGGGGGCTGAATTTGGGTATTGAGAATACACTGCACATTTAAACATTAAGCTGACAGACATTAGTTTAATATCAAACTGGGTCTTTGTATTTATCAAGTCACATGTCAGTTAGGATCAAATTCAGAACTCAGTTACTCGATGCATCCTATCAGCCCGACCAAGTTTAGTAGATCATCTTCAAAATTATGATTCTGAAGTATGTATAAAAACAATGTTGGGCCAGTCCATCATCTGTAGTGTGACAGCCAGCCCGAAACTCATTTTCATTGGGGGTTTCCGTCCAAATTCCCTCTCCTATTTGGTCTTTCAGGAGATTCTACAGAGATTTCAGCGTGTTTTGTATTTTGGGGGAATTGCAAATGGGATGTGCGCATGCATCTTGAAATCACTTCGACGCATTGTGCAAGGTACCATGGATATTGGTCTTGATAATTGATTGGATCGGGAAGTGCTTTGGAGGAGAAACATTAACTACGTCACTGATGGCTAAATCAGGCCAATTTGGTTTCTAGGAAAGAAGTTCAAGGAAAAGTCGGATTTGGACAACAAAAACCGCTTTAAATATTAAGGCATGACACACATGACATTGGTATGTTTAATAATAGCCTACACCTTAAACACTCCAGCTAAAGTCTCTAGCTACACAGACGTGTTGGTCTTTCCCTTCTCCTCTTCCTCCTCCTTCTCCTCCTCCTCTCCCTCCTCCTCCCCCCTCCCTCCCTCGGTCACCCGCTCCGGAGCTGGAGGCGACTTCGGGGAGACGGGGGTCACGGGTGGACTCCATGAGGTGGTCTGGGTCACATGACTATCAGATCAAAAGGGAAAAGAGGGAAAAATTACGTTTCACCGAAGGCAAAAACCATTCACACAGGATGGAGTTGTTGAGTTTGGGAGCCACTCTGTTTGTGAATGGTCAGCTGATTATTTACGATCCAAGATATTGGAGATGGTAGATCCATCAACAGCATGTTTCACTTGATGATATGCTGAGATGATAGTGCGCTGAAAGAGTGAATAGAGAGTTAGATGTTAGATGATCATGATGAAAAAGGGGATAGTAAAGATGGCTGATAGTGGAATTAGTCCATTGTGTTATTATTTTAATAATAGCAGGGAGATGGTTTGGGTATGGACATCATTTTGCCCTGCTACATGTGTTTCTGTAAATAGGTGCCCAAATGGCACAATGCATTTGTCTTAAATATTTATATTTATGTTATCAATTCCTCGATTACACGCGCCATATCAGCGCAGAGAGAGATGATTTGCCCCACTCCAAACCGACACAATCCCACGGCTTGTAAGACACACTGATGACACATGACCAGTCTGACTTCATCGGATCACGTAAGCAAAGAATAGCAAAGAAGACCCGCCCACAATGTCCCTCTGGCAGCAACAACAACCTCCTCTAGAGCTCTCTACAACCACCACCACAGCCTTGTCCATTCTTAAATAATGAGATGTAAAAGGAACAAACCATCAGGTGGTCACTGTGGAGGTGACTGCTGAATGGTTTGCATCGAGGGTGAAACGACAAACAAATAAACACACTCCCCAACCATTGAGCTAATTCACATCACATTACAGTAATTAACCAGCTAAGTAAACGGAAAGCAGAACTAATGCCCTGTTGAGGCTGGCCCTCATTTAAAGGAATTCCCTCGTGAGGGAAATCAACTAAAGCGTAGCCAGCAGACCAATGAGATGAGCGAATAAACAAAGCGTTCTGCGTGAGTTGAGATAACCTCTCCTCAGGCTCCTTCGACCCCGTCTCGTGTCCTTCCTAAACCCTCTGGTGCTCTGTGATTACGGAAGCTGCACGGTTTCCTCTTCAAACATGAGTCGTTTCCCACCTAACACAACACCATCATAACAACAACAGGGACGTGGGCCGGTCCGGAACCTCCTGTCAGCAGAGAGAAGGAGATGGAGAACTTCTTTCCAGGGACGTTCGTACCTCTTTGTAGGCTCTGAATTATCTTACTTGATGAAGTACTTGACTCCCTCTGCCGTGTAGGCCTCATCCCAGCCATACGGTAGACCTGTGGGTGAAATACACAGATGCTTGAAACATATTTAGTGGACCATAAACTTAAAGGGGCTGGAATCACAGATTTCTATTTCGTATTTTTGGTCCTTGTCTAAAAGGGCTGCAGGTGAGATTTAAGAGCAATGATTAGCGCATATTTTGTTAGAAATGCCTTTGGCAGCCGTCAGCTATTCATGAGTGAAATGCTCTTTGAGGATATCAGTTTGTAGTTCAATAAGCCTTTTTCAGTACGAGCCAATTAAGATTTTTTATTTTGCCCTGTCTCCATGGATACCCACGTGACGTAACCAGGCCAAGACATCACAGGACGCTCCACACACCTCTGATGTAACATCCATCACTAACCAAGGAAGGATCCCACTAACCCGTCAACCTGCCCCACCCATGTTTAAAGCCTCTTGTTTTGCTCTCACTGATTTGTAGTGTACTTTTCCACCACTCAACAAGTATATGTCAAAATGAATCCAAGAACACTGCCCCACAACAGCAGGTGATAGGACACTGCTATCGGCCCACTTACAGGGGGAACAAAAAGAGACAGCGTTTCGGATGGCTTCCCAAAGGCTTTCAGGGGTAAAACGAGAACCGGAATTACACACACACAAAATCTAGAGTGGTGGGGACAATGTGTCGTTTATTTGTTTATTTTGTTTGTGTTGATATGGATCCTCCTGGGTCTGAAATAAAGAAATATTATTGTGAGGAAAATATCAGGCCACTTAGTTTGTCCATCTCAGGACATAAAGCTGAAGTGGTTGATAAAATAGACTGAGACACATTTTTTCCATGACCCATTATACATAACCCTCCTGATGGGGTCTTGAAGAACGCTATTGTTTTTGAAGTAAAAGGAAAGAAAAACGAATACTGGTACTGTGAACTCGATGATACTTCAACCCACACACTGAAGCACACCGACAAACACTCACACATCCACACACACAAACAAATACACATCCCTGCACACACACACACACACATCCCCCCCCCCCCACCCACACACACACACATCCCTGCATACACGCACACACACACAAACACACACGCACACAAACACACACACACACACACTTAGACAGCCAGACGGCACAGTTTCGTTCATCTCCAAGATGTTTTTTTACCCCCCCATCCACAAAGAAACTCTGACCTTGTCATTCATACTCAGGTAGCCGGGGGTTTGCCGTACAATACCCTGAAGAGGCAACTACATACCCTCCCATTAGGACACTGGATATATCCCCCACTAAAGGACTTGGTATGTCCCTGAGTATCAGCCATGGATCTAGCGGGGGGGGGGGGGGCGATTGGTGGGCCACGTGACCCAGTGGGACTCAATCAGGCCTTTGTTCCTGCCGACAGCACACACACACACACACACACGCACACACACACGCACACGCACACACACACACACACAAACAAACACGCACACACACACACACGCGTACACACACACAAACAAACAAACCCACACACACACACACAAACACAAACAGAGGCGCAGATAAGTGTACACACACATACACAAATATATATTAATGGAAAGGGAGAGAGATATATGTGTGTTGTGTGTGTGTTTATGTTTCATGTGTCGTGTGTCATGTGCCCGTCTCAGCCTCAAGCCGAGTGTGTGTGTATGTGTGCATAACCTACTAACCATCACCATTCAGACAGCTTGGTTTCCCCTCTCTGCTCCTCACATGCACTCCCTTGGCCAACTCATCCTGAGCACACTCACACACACACCACGACCTCACATGGCAGGGAGGGCATGCACGCACACACACACACATGCACACACATTGATAAATGATCCAAGGTAGTCAGACACACTTGCTGAAAACATGAGGGAGTGCATCTGTCCTCGTCTCATGTTTACTGACACCACAAACACACACACACACACACACCCAACACACACACACGCACCAAACACATATTCACTCACACACTCAAGCACAACCTCACAGATGTACAAACAGACAGACACATGCACACACACACACACACGTACACACACACACACAGATCTGTGTATACACACACATGCACCACACACAAATTCACCCACACACACCCTCGCAGATGTCTGAACACAGAAACAGACATAAACACATGCACACACTTTTTCTGTACCTAGATTGCCTAGATCTTTATTTGATAGATAATAATAATGATATCAATTGACGTATCATTTATATATTCATCAATTACAATCATTATCACTTCACATCTTATTATTACCCGAATTTCCCATCTGGCGTTAACATATTAACATATCTTAACATATCTTATCTTTTAAATTATTGTAACACCTGTATAGAATACTGTATATCCCTAACTGATCCCTGGCTGTTGCCTTGGTAAGTGGTAACAGTATCCAAGGTCTGTGAAAAAGTTGAATTTCATACAAATTTCTGCAGCAGAATGACCAAGCAGCCTCTTGTTCTTCTTTACACCATTAAATAATAAAAACATACAAAATCTCATCTTATTAATACACCCGGCTGGGTTTATTAGTTTCTTTCCAACGTTTTGAAGTGCCTGCGTGTGTTTGTGTGTTTATATGTTTTGTGTGTGTGTGTGTGTGTGTGTGTGTGTGTGTGTGTGTGTGTGTGTGTGTGTGTGTGTGTGTGTGTGTGTGTGTGTGTGTGTGTGTGTGTGTGTGTGTGTGTGTGCGCGTGTGTGTGTCATGTCAGAAATATTATCAAATCTAATCATGAGACATACAAATAAAAACCTTTTCTGCTTGGAGGTATAATCTCTCCATCTGTACAGTTTGATGACACTGAAGTAGCATGGTATGTGTTGTTGTTGTTGAGTTGTTCACCATTATCATTGAAAATCGATCAGACACGACTCAGGTAGAAATCATGCTCAGGGACGGGGTATTAAAGTTGGATTCAGGTTAAATTTATTCAGTTGTGTCATTTCATTCTAATGATATCGCTATTAAGTGTTAGGTAGTGTAACTTTACTTGCTAACTTAATATTAGATGAGTCAACAACCCATACAACTGTAGCAAACATCATGTGGCAAATGTTGAGGTAGCTATTCGCTATTATCATTGGTCGAAACAATCCAATAACTTTCTGAGCATGTTGAACGTTGTTGTAATGTAATGTTATCGTGCACATTAGCTTGGTGGCTGGCATGAGCCACTTCTCATAAAAACAGTAGCAGTAAGTTATATTGATATTGAAATATTGTATCAATAAAATTGGTCTCTGATGGATAAGTTTCCTAAGGGAATATGATGCCATTAACAGGCTACAAAATCAAACACACAGTTTACCTTGAATAAAACTACGGATTTGGTTAAGTACACAACTTCGCAACTTCAAAGTCGTTTTAAGATATTTAAATGCAGAAATACTACATAACATAACTTTATTGTTGCATTCAAGGAATAGTTTTCTTTTTCTTCGCTGCTTGTGAGACAAAGAAAGCACATTTAAGAAATAACTTTGGACTCTGGTAACTATGCCATTTTATAGACAAAATGATTTATTGTTTAATAATTATACTAAAAAGGAATCTTATAATAATCGACTATAACAATCGTTAGTTAGTTGCAGACCTAAGGGGTATTCCATCAAACAAGCTAAAGGCAAAGCCGGGTTTATTTCGCCAAGCCTCGCTACTTTCAGCTAGAGTTGCGTTCCATTAACATGGCTTAAGGAAATATCCGGTAAGTAGGTAACCGTGGCAATTTATCCGACCAAACTAACCGCTTAGTGTACACAAATGTCTCTATGTACCTGCTGTGTGTGTATGCATGCATGTATGTAGGCTATGTAGTATGTTTGCGTCTCTCCGTGGCTATAGGCTCAGCCCAGAGCCATCGAGAGAGAATATAGAGTTATATCTATCCATTACACAACTGGTTCGGTGACAAACGTACTTATGCAACATACCAAGCTGTATTTATTTTGGTACCATTGTGTAATCTTTACTATACGTTTTTAATTGAGTGTGATCCACGTTGTCATTGACTCGTTAAAGCTGCCCTTACGGAAGAACTGGAGAAGGATGGAGTCTAGCCTCTGCTCATCATTATACGAAATTAAACTGATGCTGCCCCCTGATAAGAGCCCCTTGAACGAACCATGATTACCTGACTTGCGTAACAAGCCTGCCTATGTAGCGGCCACAAGCATTATTTTGAACTGGCTAGTGTTTTTGTTTTTTTGATGTTCTAATACATTTGTGGTCCTTTTATTAATATGATGCAATATTAATCCTCAGGATTAAACAAAAATTACAAAAATGGAAAACGTATTGTGTGACGTATTGTGTTCCAGCATAGGAAGCAAATCACTCTTCCATAAACAACAAACAAGCAGAGTCTTGTTTCTGGTGGACTCTATCAGGGTGAGACATCAAACTCTTACTAAAGACTTTAGAGGAAGATCTTTATTTGCAACGTTTACATCTAGCGGATGGGGTCACTCGTTACACAACTCGCCACAGGGAAAGAGTCCACGCTGTGATCACCTAACACGTCATGCACGACCAGTAAAAACGCAGCGGTCTCGGTAGCAACACTGATATAAAAAAAAGGACAAGCCTGGTTTATAATAAACTGCATCTCCTTTGATAATACAATAAATATGCAGTGCATTTTCAGATGCAGTTTTGCAATTTACATAAGGCATTACAATTCGACGGATAGATGTTGTTTGTTTTCTGAACCACATCATAAAAGGGTTTTATTCGATCAGAATGAATATTTTAAATAAGATGTGCTTTTTATGCAATCAAAAGACAATGGCAAGTTTAAATAAATCCCCCACCTTTGGAGTAACCGTTTCTTTCTTACTCATCTTTTGACAGCTGTGTGTTACTGTATGTGAATTAAGCATGAAAGAGAGCTCGTTTACAATCTATATGGTTAATAGCTAGTGGTGTATCCAAGCAACACTGCCGCGCACACACACACACACTGACACCAGGGTTTTAATTCAGAATTTGATTGACCTACTTCTTCTATCACGTCACTCCTGGCTGCTCATTGTCGCCATGCTCTCTTTCTTCCTCCCTCTCTCCTAATAACCTCAAACCAATAACAGAAAATCTGTCTGTTCCTCATCATGTAAACTTATCTTGAGCCACTTTCACTGCACTTTCAACTCTTTTTTTTCTCAGATCTTTTGATGAAGTAAAGCATCAGGCGTGCTGTACGCGTTGAAAGAAGGCTCTGTCGATCACACCGTAGCATAATCTATATGTGACTGCGACCTTAGACATATTTTGTTCTACATCTATTCTAAATCTTGTGGGGTTTCTTTATTATCTAAATGTGTTGTGTGCAGTCAATAGTGATCACAGACATGACACAACTGGAATACTTTTGTTTTGAGGCTCTAGACTCACCAAATCCCCCAAAACACAACATTTCATATCATATTTGGAACAAGAAATCCATATAAGCATGTTGTTTTAACAGGGAAAAGAACCCAGATGTAGCATGGCTTTATCTTATTTCCCCCGCTTCGTACGAGACTCTTGTGGTCAACCTGGCGCTATCCTTCGCCTGCTGCTAACCAGTGTGATGCATGTGCGATGCTACCTTTACCATTAGGTCCTGCGACAAACCACTAAGTGTGTCAGAGGGGTCAAAAGTTAACCCTGGCAGTCACATTACCTCCTGGGGGGGTTGTGGCCCTGGGTCAGAGTTCACCGTGAATCTGCTTGTTATGAAGAAATAAGACCAGAGGCTCACCAGGGAGTTATTTACTCTCGTTATGCTCAGGAAATGACAACAAAGAAACACGATCAACGAAGAAGCCTTGAAATCGTCCATGAAGCAGGTTTTGAAATCCCGACATGAACCAGGAGACAACACTAAAATATCTATTTGAGATTTTGTCCTGAAGTGAAAGCGTTTATCCAGAGTGTTGTACAATGAATACAGATGAAGGTCATTAGTTAGGTCAATATCTGACATATTGCTCATGAATTCCTACAGGAAGACTGTGGACACTTGGGGATCGAACCCAGAACCTTTTCGTTCGACAGTTGAACATCACCCTAACCTCTGTGCTACACCCTCCCCATATATACATGTTATAACCGATAATTTTGTTAATTTTTCAACAGTACAAATCAGACATTTCACAGACAAGCTAGTAACAGATAACATATTGTTTTAAAGTATACACGTGTTTTTTTAAACGTATCAGGACACACTTCATTAAAGCCCAGCTGTGTATAGCTTTCAATTGACTGATTGATTTGTCTCATAAGTGCCAAGACATCATGGTTGAATCCCCATAAACATGTGTGTCGAACACCATCCTATAAACGTGCTTTAGATTTAAATTGTTTTATCACATTCTCGGACGACAACATGTAAACATGATTGTTATTAGCTGCAATGTGTTGAATTATGCATGTTGTTTCTAATAGCATGAATTAGCTGGCTAGGCTAAATGCACAGATATAGGCTTTTGTGTTACTCTCTCTCTCTCACACACAGAAATAGAAAAACGAATGAATTTGATGTGCTGTGTAACTATAATGAAGTGTTATTGGTCATTCAATTTCAAGTAGTTACTGTGATATATTTGTAATAAATACTATTACAAGGTCAGATGTAATTTACATTGTCTTTAACATTTGTGTCAATGTTGTCTAAGTTACTTTTGCTAAAAGTAATACAGATATTAATGCTTCGAGATAGTCTTCGAAATGATAGAAATAAGTCGTAATTACTTTTTGAAGTGTAATGCCTTAAAGCAATGACACCTGTAACAATTTGATGAATGTGCAACCCTTGCCCTTCCCTTGTCAGTGTTAACTCGTAGAACGACATTAACTCATACCAAGACAGCAGACATTTTGCGTATCCGAACTAAAATATAAAATAACAAAAGTATGTGTAACATGACATAAAACATTAACATCAACATCTGCGGCGATTGCTCGTGTCCGATAGTCGGTGAAGCGGTCAGGGTAAAACCAATCTGGTGTCGGTGTTGGAGGACAACGTAGACAGATTCAGGCGTTAACACAGAGGGAACAGGGAGGGTTGAGGTTTGAATGCAGTCACCGTGCCTTCGGCCATGCGGATCCGTCATCACCAGGCATTTGTTCGACAGCAGGAGAAAAAAACACGTGCAGAAAAATGGAAAAATTTGACCAACTGATTGTTTTTTTATTTTCGCCGTTGCATGGTTTCTGCTAAAGGCGTGGAGCGTCTTGGGGTATCTAGATTCTCCTCGTCATTGGCGATGGCCTCCTCTAGAAGGTGAGAGCTGGAAACGAGGAGAGAGAACCGACAGAAGCTCTGAGCGACCGCTGAGCAGAACAAGAACGTTCTCCAGACTTTTGAGTCTGAGTCTTCTGCCCTGGAACTCCACCGGACACAAACATCATGCAGGCCAGGAGGAGGATGAGGAGGAGGAGATGAAGGCTACGGGGGAGGAGACGTGGGCCGTGGAGGACCAAGATAGGGGGGGGCGGGCGGGCGGTCAGGGGCGGTTCTTGCACACATGCAGGTGCGGAGGCCGGTGACTGATGAGAAGTGCGTATGGGGGGGGGGGGGGGGGGTCACTTACAGTCCACCTCCAGGATGGCTCTGACGGTCCGGGTGAGGTCCTTGGCTTCTTGAGAGAGTGTGGCCACCGTCCAGGAGCCCTTCTTGTGGCGCGGGGCGGGGGCCAGGGCCACGGGGCCCACCTTCGCCTCTCCAGAGCTGGGGGGCAAGAGACACGGGCAAACGAGGCATTTTGGTTGAGGGAGGACTGATGGGAGGGATGGGGAGGGTTTATGTGTTCTGTTTGCGGTTTGTTCTGTTTCGCCTGTCGATGCATGTGCCTCGCTGTCGAAGGCAAAGCACTTGAAAACGTAACATATAAAGGAAACTTTTACATTCAACAAATGACTGGTGTCTGAGTGTTTTTTTTTTTATAACAAAGTACTTCCTAAACCACTTGGGAAAATGCTATTGCGAAAGCAATAGCTACAGTGCCAGCTAACTGCCAGCAATTTCCACAAAACGGTTTTATTTCTGTAACATGGACTTCCGCTGTGTCAGGTAAGTTGTTGTTTGACGAATCTTCAGTAGATTTTATGAAATATCTTGAAAGAGGGGATAAATAAGATTTCTCAGGAGGACAAGGAAAAACAAACGCAGCGCTAGATTCGGGTCCTGGCAGTTAACTGGCATACCACTGGCCAGGATTTCATTGTGCAACTAGGGAGTAAACCCACTTACAATAACGTGCCAAACGACAAAATAACATGAAAATATGATTATGTTATCCTCAGTTGTGAATTGAGTCTTAGCATAGCATTGAGCTGAAAAACAAAATATGGCATGTTTCTGTTTACGTTTATCATAATGTTTGAGAAATATCTTTCTACTGGTGCCAGTTTTTGAGAAACATCTTATGCATAAGAATTGAGGCATTAGTTTAAGGCTCATTTATACCGCTTTTATTTATTACCTTTTGGTGTGGGGTATGTTAAGATTTGATTTTACTTCCCCAAACCTAACCAAGGCTGCACCGTTTCGAAATCGCAAATATTAAAAGTTTTCAATATTTACACTCCGTTATCCTGAAGTGTGTGGGGAACCCGGAGGACATTCAAACGCTGTTGTATGCAGTGCATGGATGGTCATGTGGGAAAGACGATCGTGAGCCACACTGACCAGTAAATACAACAGAAGCCATTGTGGAAAAATCTTTAGGAGATAGCGGAGTACAACTCCCGCTGTTACATGTACCGTCCATTTTCACACTGCCTCCATGACTACATCCATAGTTTTACAGATGTCCGCCATGTTTATGCTAAAGTAAAAGTCTTTGATTGCGAGATTGCAATTAATGTCTGTGAGAGTTTCGGCTTGGAGAATCGGGACTTGGTTGTTGGGGAATTGGAATCGGTTAGTGTGTGGTCTGTTTTAAATTTCCTTCAAAACATTTAAATGTATCTTTATCTATAGCCAGATGTTAGGCCTCTCGCTTTTATAAATTCGAAAATATGGCATTATTTAGTTATTATTGTATTATTTCTGTTTCGAAAAAAACTATCGAAAAAAAGCTAAAAACCTGTAATTAAAAACTGTTTTCTACATCCGGAGTGATGTAAGTTAAATTGCTGAATAATAATCTTGAATCCCGAGACTATAATTGTACCATTTAAATCTATAATGACGCACACATACGCGGACACACACACACACACACTCTAAGGCTCTACCCAGTAATCAAAATCATTACAGGCGAGCGAATTGGGCTGAAGAAGGCAACACATCCATTGACAAAGGCATAGTGATTGCCTAAATTTCTGTGTTTTTTTCCCAGAGTGCCCTAGAAACACAGTGAGGTCAGCAGGTGAGAGGGAAGGGGCCACTCGAGGGTGGATGTTACGTGAGCAGCATACAGATGTCCCACTGACCCATAGAGGCTAAGTAGAGGGGGATGCTGATGAGGATTGGGGGGGGGGAGTTGGTTCAACACAGGTGACCTAACAATTACGTGGAGGCCAAATTTCAGCCTCGATGGCAGATGTAATTTTAAGTGGCAATCGCTGCCTTGGCCCGATGAAAACTCTGCGGTCTTCAAAGGAACTGTGTCGCACACCAGGAGACAAAACAGAATCCTGCCGCTCTTTCTAATCTGCCAACAAAGTAGCGTTCTCTGCATGCAACCGTTAAAAAAAAAATTCTAACTTTTTCCACACACCGTTCCGCAAAATAAGTGCTTTTCTGTGGTGGTGGAGTTGGACTGATCACATAGATAGAGATCCCTTGTGTCAGATAGAGACTAATAATAATAATCAGTCAATAATAATGACTGATGATCGTGTCATCAAATCAAACGCTTTGTTCCTGTGTGTGGTAATGAGGGCAAGGGTTACGGCTGTTGGTTTTATAATCACTGCCACCACCACTACCACCACCAGTTCTTGGAAAAGGCCTTCTAGGGCATCCTGGGAGGGGGCGTGATGGTGGGGTGGTAGGGTCTTTATGAGTTCCCTGTCCGAAACTTCGACTGGTACCCCCCCCCCCCTCCCCTTCGGTCTAACGCAGAAAGTTAAAAAAAAACTCAGAATACAATATGGCGTCTCTGCACATCAACAATTGGGAAAGATGTAGTAATATACAAACTATTAGCAATTCTTTCTTATTTGTGTTTTATTAATCGAATACACACACAGTACTGTCCAACTTGCATGTGTGGACATGTTGCTACGGTATTTGTGTTCGCAAAATACCATTCAATGAGTTATAAACTGCTATTGCTGACAATAGCTAACCCGGCTTCAACTGGTATCGCTAATAATAAATGGCTTCTTGGATTTCCGGCTTGTTGTACTGAAACGCGGTGGACCAGTCATTCCTAGCTCAGACATCAGACTTCCGAGGTTAATGGGAAGCAGCCTAATAAGACCCCTCTACTCCGCTTGTATGAACACTCACATGGGACACAGGTGTTGGCTTCATGCATACACTCGCTAAGGATGCTTACACACATTTGTTAGGAATGTAGATACACGCTTGTTAGGAATGTAGATACATGCTCATTAGGAATGTAGATAAACGCTCGTGAGGAATGTTCATAGACGCTCATAAGGAGTGTTCATCTCCACTCATATAAACATGCACAACACTTATTTAATGTTTAGACAGTATATTGTCTGTTTTACTATAATTATTTACTATTTAATTATTGAGCTCCTTCCAGTGAAATTTTCAACGTCATTGATTTGGCCTCTTGCTTAAGGATATTTGCAGCATACAGAATGGGAGGGAGGGAGAGAGACAGAGACAGAGAGAGAGAATACATTCAGGGAGCTGACCCCAGCAAATAGTGGCAGGGGTAATGATACTTTTAAGGAGTCATGTCGTAAGAATCACTCTGGTTCTTGTTAGCCACACGGCAGCCGGTTGCTCATAGCAACAGGGCTAAACGCTTGTCATTCGGACGTCAATCCGAAACCCATTACGAGGCCAGTATTTTCTTTAAATAATACAGGGTTGACAGAGTTTCTTCCTCTATCTCCCCCCCCCCCCCCCCCCCTTTCTGTGTCTGACAGAAAATGTGTCCGTTGATCTGGGCCGAGCCTTTACCTGTTGCTCTTACTGGTGCCTTGGGTATCTTGGAGGAAGTCTTGAACTGTCTGCGAAAATAAAAATAAACAATCTTTTTTTCATCTTTTTTGTATGTTTTTTCACAATTGTTATTTTTTTATAAGTTTATTCTTGCTATTCTGCCTTGTTTATGTAATCCTGTTCTTTGCTCGTGCTTGTTGTATGTCTGAGTAGCTGTATGTTAACCCTGCAGGTCCCTGTTGCTGCATTGTTGTACGTCTGTACAGCTGTGTTTTGTGCTGTTGCCTCTCTAACCCATCCTTTCTCACTGCCCATTTTCCCTTCCCCCCCAAGAAGCTTGTGCTTTTGGTCAGGCCATCACTGTAAATAAGAACTTGATCTTAATGATCTGCCTGGTTAAATAAAGGTAAAATAAAAAAAATAAAAATGATACTTGCAAATCGCTACGAAGCATCAGGTGCTTTCCTCCATCTTTGTCCGAATTAGGTTATGCAACTTGTTGAAGCTACAGCTTATGGTTGTAGCATCAATCACAAGTATCAGATATTAGTATGATCCCCATGCAACCAAAAGTCAGGGGTTGTCTCAGAATAACCTAATGGATTTTTGCTATTTTCCTATGGTGAGAAATCAGTAATTTAGTAAGAGGAAACACAGTTTTACCAGGCCAGCAGCCACTTAAATCCAGAATGCACTTCATTTATTAAATATATACATGCAAAATTTACTGAATGTTGCCTCCTGATGTTGAGAGGGAGTATTGAAAGTTATTCTGGGTAACGTAGAAGAAAAGAGCGCACTGGAGCAGATTGCTGTTAGCCTGGAGCGATAGCCAGGGACAAATTGCAATAACACACTATAAACTACGGTAAACTACGGTACAGCACATATTGAAACAATAAACCCTTGAATGAGTAGAAGATCAACCAAAGACGCTTTGTAACAATGTCATCCATTATTTCTATAATGTACTACCGTCCGCCTGTTAGATTGTGATATATACTGGGGGCATGGGATTGCATCCAGCACATCCAAACCTCCAGATAATCGCCTCTCAACAAGATGGTTTCTGGTTTTCGCTTCCAACACCTTTCTTACATCCTTCCTTCATCTAACGTGGATGTCTAGGTAGAGAGTGCAATAATTGCACTCGCAATCCTCAGCAGCAGCGTTGATGTCAGGCCTTACCAAAGAAATACAAAAATAGATATTTTCTATTTTTCTTAAGGATGTGCTCAGTGATGTGCTTAGGCAAAATAATGAACATTAAATCTCTGGAGGAAATTAGGACGCAAATAGAGCTAAATTTCACAGTAGGTTTGTACCCATTATTTTTAAGTTGCCAGTAAGTTGCACTACTGTATTGATTTGAACTTTAAACTGCTTATTAGATAATGTAATTACTGACTTACTTATTAATATCTGGGCTTTGCATGTAACTACATTGACCTGAAAAACGATGAAGTCTAATCTTAACAATGTTAAGATTAGACGAATGTCAGAAATTGTTTAATTATGTTAAACCTCACATCCTACATGATGCCACCACACTAAAACATATTTTATCATATTAAGTTAAAAAAGAAAAGCAGTAGGAGTTATCACAGGTAAGTAAACATAAATGTTGAGAGAGACGTTACCTATGATACGTTGACGCCTAGCGTCTACATTACTTTGGTAGTTTGGGACCAGGTTAAACTGAAGCTTTTGAAAGCTGCTGACCCCGTTTTAGTTTGAACACGCAGGGGTTGCGTTTCTGGAGGGGCTATAACAAATCTCTGGTCCTACTTTTCACCATTTCTGCTCTTCCATTTTGTGCAACCAACTGCAGAGAGTAGACCATCTGCTTCCGGTTTTAACTGGCATGCACCAGCTCATTGTAGGTGAATGCTCACATGATATGTGTTTCCAGGCATGTAGTATAGACAGATTATTAACCAAACAGTGCTTGAACGCTCATCTGGTCAGCGATCAGACATCATTATAAAACGCTGTTTAAAAAAACAAAACATACCACAGATATGTTTGCATGTTGCCTTACCACACAACACCTCCTAAAAACCTCTTCAGTATTCAAACATGTGCAAACGATAAAGATAAGTACCCTTAACAATATGGCAATAAGGCCAAGCTCTCTTTCTGTCCATCTCCCTCCCTCTCTCACCCTCTGAAATAAATACAATTCAAAGGGCCATGCCATCCCATGCCCTGAATGGCATAGGAAATGCCAATTGCCAAAGCTTGTAAGAAATAAAATAAGATATTTCACCCTCTCTTCCTTACGTGAGCTTCTCTTGAACTCATACCTCTACAAAGTTAAGGAGTTTGCCCGTGGACAACTCAAAGCTCTTTTTGGCCCCTTCGCTCTTCCGTAGCTGGCACTCCAGGACTGCCACCCTCTTCTTCAGCTCCTCAGCTTCCTCCTGCATGACAAGAGGAGAAGAGGAAGGAGAAGACCAGAGAATGATAGCGTTATGACCGAGACAGGAAACAATCCACTGGATTGTCACAAAGAGATTCCCAGCAGGAGCGAGATATGAAATATTCATAAACGGAGATAGGTCTGGTGTAAAGGCTTGACATCTCAGAGGAGAGGATAATTAGAGTTTCTCATACAGAAATTACACTCTAAACCTTGCTGGTGTAGAAATGTAAGAATCCGGCGTCGTATTTGATTTGGATGAATCGTAAATATTGATTCTGTGCACCAGATAAAAAGGGAATAAATAAAAACATTGATTCTGTGCACCAGATAAAAAGGGAATAAATAAAAACATTGATAAACAGCCGCCATGTGGAATAAAGTTGAAGTACATAAAAATCAATGATTCTCCTCTTCTACCAGTCCCACAGCCACGGCCTTCGCACAAAAGAAGAATTTTCAGACTGATCAGAATCATCCGAAGACCCCAGCTGACCTCTGGTTTGCTAGGCATTTTAAATTTGGATAACTCTCTCTGTCTCTGTCTCTCTCCCTCCCTCCCATTCTGTATGCTGCAAATATCCTTAAGCAATTTGGTTGACTGCTTGACTGGAGGGAGTGAGGACAGAGAGTGAATTTCCAGAAATCTAGACTGAAGCCCTCCAGTTTATGGGTATATGAGAAGAGGAAGTGGAGATCGGCTTTCACCGATTGTTTACACTTTTTTTATTTATTATTAAATCCTTGAGCAAGGCAGGTACCGGACACAGAGTAGAACTATGGTGGTTGTCCAGTTCTTCAGTCCATGAAGGCAAATTAATGAAAAGAAGCAACGCCCGAACAGGGACTTGAACCCTGGACCCTCAGATTAAAAGTCTGATGCTCTACCGACTGAGCTATCCGGGCTCTGACAGCACACAGTTTGCAGTTTTAAAATAGACGCGCACGTTGTGCTGTTTCAAAAGCTTTACTTATGGAAAGTAAGTTGACGATGAGCTCTGTGTTTGCAAGTCACAAACATCAGTATAGCCGTAAGCAATAGACACTCGTCTAAATACGTCTCTTTTATTTATTTTTTTAGAAAGTATCCTCAAAACCTTTAGAATTGCCTTTTGCAATTGCATGTCAGTGTTGCCCAACCCCAATGTTGGGAAACACTGCACTTATGCAAAATCACTAAAATGTGTGTTCATGAACCGTGCAGTTCCCTAAACAGACATGGATTCAGTTCACATTGAATCCAGATGAAAGCATTTGGCAGAAAGCCACCTTTCTGCCCCATTCCTATTCACATACAAATCAGTCAATTCAATTCCCCTTCACGGTGTTGGTTGAAGAAGAGACAAGAGTTCAGCGGCAGGTCTGAGGCCGTACCTTGGGGTTGAAGGGCTGTCCGGCCCTCTGCGTTTTCAGCTCTGCGATCTCAGTCTCCAGCAGGTGGATGACCTCCTCGTAGTCCATCTCCATGCCTCGGGCCTGCTTCTGGGCCACCTCCGCCAGCTGCACCCGGCACCGCAGGGCCCTGCTCTCCACTGCTCCGGATTGGACCTCCTGACACACACACACGCACACGGACACAGACACACGCACGCACGCACGCACGCACGCACGCACGCACACACGCACAGACACACACACACACACACACACGCACACACACACGCACACACACAGAGGCCTCAGTTCCACCCCATGCAACACAAACAAGAACTGGAATCATATTGTTTTAATGGATCAAAGCAAACAGAGCATGAGCATAGCGCTGTATATAGGACCCAAGGCACATTATGGACGCGGAAGTGAGAGATAAAGCGGAAATGAAATTAGAGAGGGTACAGATATATTATTGAGGGTAGGAATGGAAGCATGGAGGCATGGAGGAAGTTATTGAATATAAATTATTGTTACAGTAAGGCTGGAACAGTCACACATGCATACTTTAGTGAAGGCAGTCTCTGTATCAAACACAGTATTTTAATTGACCAACGTACAACACTTGTCAACTGCACACACACGCACACACACATGCACTAATACAGAGAAGATGGAAGCAACTCTTCAAACTGAATATGTTGAAAATAGCATTAACAGAACCTCCTCAAGCACCGAGCTGACTTAGACGTTGAAGAGCAATGACACACACTGTTTCATGGTGATGGAGGATAAGGGGGCTTTTTGTATTTTCAACATTTCCCTCTTCCTGAAACGAGGTGCTCGAGTCAGGATTTAGCATTCTTGCACGCCAGGACGCATTAATGTCAGAAGATTACATTCTCATTCCTGCCTGCGGTGGGTTCTGCTGAATGCATATTCTGTGCAAAAAAAACTCTCAGCATGCTCCGAGATGTAATGCTGAAGCTGTTTTAGTTATAAATAGTTCCTACTTAGCAACTTGCTCAAAAATGTCATTTTATAAGTGGGGCAAGGAAAAATTGCCTTCAAATGATTGAGTTATATTGGCAAGTCTATCTTGGTATTATAATCATATAAGAGAGTAATTGGTCATTTAAGAGCATGAAAGAAAAGGCAGTAAAAGGTAAAAATGCAGTAAAAAAACGACCAACAGCCTTGACAGCCTCTTAATACCCAACATTTTGCACTCAAGATTGTCGACCGTGACCACTTTTCACAAACATTTCACATCAAAATCGGTATAAATTAGAATCTATAATCACTACAAACAAAATCTGGATCTATCTATTAGAACAATCCATCTCATGATATATAATAATCAAAAGTGTGATAAAATAACTATGTGTGTAAATATAACTTACACTCCATTTTACACTAAATATTTGCCACGTTTTACAATCTTTCCAACCACTTTACACCAATACTCTTTGCGCTCCTTTCACCCAAATGCAGAGGCCCCTTGAGTCTGTTTATCTACTCATCCACAGGGAACCATGTGACTTCAGCCCTGGCTCCCCGGGGGCTCCCAGCACCAGACTGTACTGAACCAGACACCAAGCGCTTGGGCCTCAAAGCCTTTAGCTGAGCCCTCTCTTCTCTTACTCTAATGACCACCTGGTCACTGGACAGCTGCTGGTTACAGGAGGAGTAAGAGTGAGCGGTGGACTCACCATTTACCTCTGCTAGGCTTTACAAAAAGGTTTCAGACAAAATATTGTCAAACTGATGTTTTCGTAATTTCTTAATTGATTATACAGCTCAAATTGTACTTTGCATCCTCTTGCTTAAAGTTCATTAACATTATTCCTAATCTTGCTTTAGTCTCCGTTGGTTTTATGCTGGCAGCCATCGAAGAGTACGCTAAAAATACCACACTGACACTCGAGCACTTGCTACTGCTGTACCGCGAGACCCCAGCACAGCAGCACGCCCACGGTACCTCTTAGCCCCGCAGCTGCTGTGATACCACTTGAACCTGCGGCTAGGCTACTGTACCGCTAACCCTGCGGCTAGGCTACGGTACCGCTAGACCATGGCTTGGCTACGGCACCGCCTGACCGTGCGGCTAGGCAACGGTACCACTGACCCTGCGGCTAGGCTATGGTACCTCTAGACCACGCGGCTAGGCTACCGTACCACTGACCCCGCGGCTAAGCTATGGTACCTCTAGACCACGCGGCTAGGCTTCGGTACCATTGTACCCACGGCTCGGCTATGGTACTGCTGGACCACGGTTCGGCTACGGTACTACATGACCACGGATCGGCTACGGTACTACTTGACCCTGCAGCTGGGATACAGTATCCGCTAGACCAAGGGCTATGCTAGCTTAATTTCACAATGGGTACAATTTCAACTAGCACGTAGCTTAAAATAACCTGGACATATTTGTAGTCGATGCTGATAGATAATTGATTTCATAACTGAAACCTTACATTTTATAACTGATATATAATGCAAATAAATGCTGGCCAGCTCGTACCTATCTCTACGTTTACAAGAATCGTACCATCGACCGTTCCAAAGCCCCTCCCACTAACACCCAAGACAGCTGAGCTTGGTAGTTCACGCTGTTGCAACGAGATAGTTTTTTTATTCTAAAAGTCTCCTGCTACTCACTGGCAGGGTTTCAACCTTAGACGTTGCGACTTTAAGTTATGTTAAGGTTAAAATACAAAAAAAAACTTGGAATACAATAATTTTGCATGAATACATTCAAGGTTGTTGTTGTTTATCCAAATAAATGAAATGGTAGAAAGAAGATGGAGTTGATGCCGTGGGCGAACACCTTCTACGGACCAGCTTGGCTTCAGGTTCGACTCACAGCATGAGACGCCGAGGTAACCGAACCGAGATTGGTCTAGGCTTGGTATGTAAGGGCCGAACATTCTGGCTTTCCCTGAATTGTGACTTAACATACTCGGTTAACTTGGAAATCCAACTTCTTGAAACAGGGCCCAGACCAGAGCAGCTGTCAGTTGGCATCAGATAGTGATTACTCTCAGCCGGTGTGAGATCATGTCAACTCATCACGACAGCTTCAGACCAGGATGGAGGGAAGGCCAAGTCGGAGAGTGCGAGGGTCGAAAAGAGAGGAATAGCAATATGGAATGAGAGAGAGAGAGAGAGAGAGAGAGAGAGAGAGAGAGAGAGAGAGAGAGAGAGAGAGAGAGAGAGAGAGAGAGAGATCTGTGTGGGGCTCACACAGGGTTGGAAGGAAGGCCAAGGCCAAGGTGGAGCATGGTTCAATCATTGAGCAGAAACCTGGGTAATTGGATCCTTAGAATTCAGAAGCCATTAAATTATGGACCCGAATTATGCAAAGAGAAGTTTTTTATGACTCAATGAAAAAACTTAACTCACTCCAAACTTACTGGCTCAATCAAGTGCAACAACAACATTGGACTAATTTTTTAATGAAAACCAACAATAAAAAGATTCACACAACACCAATGACAAGGTCAGGGTAGTAGCTCCCAAGCTGGAAGTTGCATCACTAAATATGGAAATGACACCTTCAATCTCTTACAAGCTACTGGAAACCAGCATTCCCAGATTCATGGCCACACTGGCTGCAGGTAACAATCCCACTGTCATTAATACTTTGGCTCCCACGTCGCTATGAAAGAAAGGCTTCTGTAGACTGTGAGTGATGGCTAATGCATAGGATATGCGTAAAGTGACACTTTGATGCTAACCAAAAGATAATGAAGTCATATATGCCTTTGACCATGTAGCATATTTATCAGGCTACTATATGGAAGGTGATATTCTCTGTGTGAACGGCAGTTCAATTTAACAATCAATTAAATTAGCAATGTATTGTTGTAAATAGTGTTGCGTTGTATGCTAGCAGTACATCTAGAACGAGTGAAATTAGATTACACTAAGAACAGGAACAGTATCCCGCCAGTAGAATATATTCGGTTATCATCGATTTTTTGCTGTAGGGAAACTCCCATTGGTGTCAGGATAGCTACAGAATTCCTGTCTGTCAAATTGTCTCAGAGGGTCTTGGATTTAACGATCCTCTGTTGACAGGTCTAAAGTTAGCATCCTTAGAATTTGATACATTCAATTGGCATAGAGAAAGAAGGGATACTTAAAGGAGAATTTCACCGCTGGAAACATGAATCTGTATTGAAAGTGGGTCATATATGTAGTTGATTAGTAACATATATTTCAAATGTTCTGCCTTCTTGACCGAGAAAAGGCAGACAGTGACTTTTTGACGCTTGTGGTTCGGAGACGACAACTCCCACAATGCCAATCAGTGTCACTCCCTGAGGGAAGTAACATAACAGCCAATCAGCGGCCACTCCTTGCAGTCGAGTGTGAACGGCAGCATGGAGGAGAAGTGATTGTTGCCGTTGCGGACTCCCGGATCTATATTGAAATAATATAATATAATATATAGGTATCTATATAATATAATATATCATATCATATCACGGCCAAAAGCTGTGTACGCCACACAGCTTTAGACTTTTATGACCAATAAACGTTGTTATAATGATTTATAGTCAAGTTTAACCATACTAAAGTGTCAAATAATGACGTACATGCATTTAGACGTATTCCCTGCTGACCGTCTGGGGTGGCTGTGCAGAGCGCTAAACACTAAGGACGGCGGTCGCCATTCACTTGTTCAAATTTCCAGGATTTATCACGTAGGAATTTTTAATGCTGCAACATGCTCTTCCGGAAGGTAACCAATCACATCAGAGTGGGGTTGGCAGGAGGGGGGCGAGGGGGCGGAGAAGGACGAAGCCGAGTGTTGACAGAGAATGGTAAAAGCGCCCAGATGAGTGGAAGAGTTTCCTGAAAATCTACATCGTTTTTTGTGCTGAGATTCGTGTCAAGTTGCTCTATAGGAGTCATTATTAATAAATTAAGACCAGAAAAGTAGTATAATAGGAGATCTATAAAGACTGCGTCTGGTTCTCGGACGTCTCTGGTACTTCTACAACAAGTAAAGACTTGTAGTGGGGGTTATCTCGGCCAGAGTCCTGCACGGGTTCGGGTACCCGACACAATTTGGATGTAATGGGGGAAAGATAATGTAATGTGTTGGACACGGATGGTGGTCTGGTCGGACGCCTGAACAGCGCGGGTCAGTCGCGGGTTTTGCGATTGCGAGCCCGACTTCTCCGGTGCTGGATATGTTATTCAGGAGCAGAGGAGTCAACAAAACCGTCCACAGTGGATGATGTTCTATCTTTGCACAGCAATCTAAAGCACCACGCCAAACACCAGATATTGTAATTCCCCGGTGTTCCATCTAATGTGTCTAATTTTGGTTCGGTGCGGGTCGGGCGTCGGTATCAATTTATGGTGGGTCTGGTCGGGTGCGGAATGTAATCTTTGGGTACGGGCGTGTGCAAAATAACACCCGTGTATTGATTCTTGGTCATGGTGGACTAGGAATTGGGGGAAGAAACGTTGGCTTTGACTCTCTGAAGTCCAAATTGAACCGCAACTTCAGATTGATGTGGAAGGACCAGAGACGTCGGAGAACCCGACGCAGTCGTTTATTCATAATATCATCCTGAGGCGCAAACAGAATTTGGCCATAATATTATAGATAATATTATTATAGATGTCTATATAGAGCTCAAGGTCTCCCGCCGGAGCTCACAGAGTATTCTAGAATATCTTATAGAACACTGCCAAAAACTGTGTGCACCGGATGATATTATGAATAGACGACTGCGTCTCTGGTACTACATCATTGCTTCTTTAGCGCTTGTGTGATCTACCGGATCAGCGAAATAAAAGATATAACAGCATATTGATGAATGATCCATGGTTGCATATCTTTTATTTTGCAATACTTTTTTAATAAATTGGGCATCACACAACATATCATCCTTATTTTATGGCTGCCTTCTATGGAATAAACCTTGCATTTAACTAGCAGTGTTTTATTAGCTGCTAGTTATTTTACCTGATGCAAATTTTGCATATTACTATAACTATGCTTCAGGTAAAATATTGCTGAGTTTTAAATGACCGTGGTGAAGACAAAGAACAAAACTTGAAACGTAACACTCAGGATAAGGTGGAGAGCTTGCGTGGGATTCAGAGGTCGAAAATGAGCATTACTGCACCTGTAGCTAAATTTAGCCGAGGAGGACAGAGAACATTCGTATGATATTAAACACATACATTCCTATCTTCAAATACACTACCCACACACACCTCCACCTGCTCTCAGTGTCCACATCCTAGATGAAATCCCTGTGGATTTCACAACACAACACAAATATTCAGAGCTTGCTCATGACTAGGTAGGTGTCTTGTTTTATTTGGTCGATTCCGACCAGCTACTCTGGTGGGAATGGCGGGATGAATGAATCCAAAGCAAGTCTGACTCCATTCTATCTATACTCTGTTTTCTTAGTTGAACAACCTCTATTGATATCACTGTACATGCATGCCCCATGTAGTGTTTCTAATACATAGATTTATTTCTGGTGGCCTGCCACCACATATTGATCTTCCCTTTTCCCCCCTATTTAAAATGGTTTAAATCATATTCCATTATGTGCGCACACAGGGCAATGCTTTTCTTTCTCCCTCCCAACACACTTACAACGGCCCATCTGTTAATAGCCCCACCTCCCCACGTACAATCTCAATCAAAACATGATCATGCGCGGTACGAACAAATGTTGTTGGCCTTTCCTGCAGAGAAGAGGGCTGGTCGAATTCCTTGACAGGAGTTCACTAATAGTTAGTATCATGAACACCACTGCCCAAATGTGTCCTAAACTGATGCATTAAAGTTAACTCTGAGAAGCTAGACTAACTATGTTCTTAACACAACGCCGCCCTTCTTAAACTCTTCAAATAACTTCAGCAAGCATATGAGGAGCCTAGCTAGCTAAGGATAGCTGTAAGTTAACGTAAAAATACAGCTTGGTTGACCAGGTTATTACACTGTACTTAGCTTCTAGTCAATATCCACTGCTCATTTGCCACAAAGTACATTGTGCAAAAATATTTGTAGCGAAGCAGCTTATGTACTTTAGTATTAAGTAAGTCATTTAAAAGTGTGTGTGTGCCTCCTCCCCTCCACCCTCGCCAAAAACGATCTAATCTTGTGGGAAACACCCGTCTCATTCGATTTTTCTACTCATTTGGGTCCCCAAGAGTGAAGTCTATCATCTCCTTCTTTCTTTATTCATCCATCTTCCACATTGCCAGGTTCTCTCTTGGAACACTGGTTCACAGAATTCAATTCACAGATCCCCCTGCTGACAATAGCAATTGCAACAGATGGATTACTTTCACTCGCTATGTGTGCGTGTGTGTGTGTGTGTGTGTGTGTGCGCTTGTCAAATGCAAAGTAGTAATGCTGTGTGATGCCAAAATAAGAGCCCCACACTGTGTGACCTACATCCTGTCTTTCTCTGGGATCTTAAAACATAAATTATAAAACATCTTAAAAAACATCACCGCATGGGGCGTCCTTGGTTTCACTCAAAACCACTCACGTCTCCTTTTCTCCCACAATGCCTCGCTCTTTCTCATGTGCGTTTACGCAGAAGTTTCCGCAAGTGTCCATGTGTGTGCGTGATGTCTACAGTTGCGCACATTTGGGTGCGGAAAAAAACGGCGGATGTGGGCATGTTTGCAGCTGTGTGTTTCCATCCAAGTGTGTGAACAATCGCGCCCCCTCACGGGTCACATGACCTCTGACTCTCGGGGGTCTCTGGTCTGTCATTATTGGAATGAGTCAGGCCAGCAGGAAAGGAGCTATAACGGATAGTACCATAGGAGAACACACACCCAACACCGAATGAACCAACATATAATCAAATGTAGCAGTAACACCTGTGATACGCCCCGCACAAATCAATATTCACAGGCAGGGAACCAGACGGCTACCTGTATCCTACCTTTTGTTTCCTGTGATGTGAAAGGAGCCAATTAACCTGGTTATACAACCGCGTTGCCCATAGGCAGTGGCAGTCACTTTAAAGGCTGCAGGTCTGGTGTGTCATGACTATAAGAAGTCAACCAAGTCAGCGAGCAGGATACAATTACTGTCTCATTGACCGAACCCTAATGACACGAAAATCGTTGTCAAGTGATCGTTTTTGAGGCTACTGCATTCTGCAAATTTCAGGTGTTTAGGGCGTATATCAGCCGATAAGGATAGGTGACCGATTTATCGGTGCACCATTTATATGTCTATATATATAGACACCCATACAAACACACACACATACCTACGTATGTATAATATATACATACACGAACAAGGGCCCCTTTGGAGGAGACATGGATTTAGTGCCCCGCAGCCCATAGCACTGTCTCTATATCTGGATATTGATTGGGTTACATAATGATGACCAAACTCAAACGCAAAAGAGGGAGCAAAAAAGGGAGGTGGGCGAAGAGAGGGACAGGAGTGCGGGAGTGGGACTCTCGCAGGGCTCTGATTCAGAACTATTTAGGGCCCCAGAAGCCTCATGCTCCACCGTGGCCTTCCTTCCAACCCTGTGGGCCCACACAGTCCTCTCTCTCTCTCTCTCTCTCTCTCTCTCTCTCTCTCTCTCTCTCTCTCTCTCTCTCTCTCTCTCTCTCTCTCTCTCTCTCTCTCTCTCTCTCTCTCTCTCTCTCTCTCTCTCTCTCTCTCTCACCTGTCATCCTATACGCCATTTCAGAGTGAACAGAGACATGGAGGTTGATTGTCAGGGTTTATTTTCCATGTATGAAGTTAATTGTGTGAAAAACTAATTGTGTGTCCACGTCGTGTGTGTGTGTGTGTGTGTGTGTGTGTGTGTGTGTGTGTGTGTGTGTGTGTGTGTGTGTGTGTGTGTGTGTGTGTGTGTGTGTGTGTGTGTGTGTGTGTGTATGTGTGTTTGTCCACATCATGCGTGTGTTTGAAGATACTGGCGCTTACACCACTGTAAAAGCTTCAATATTCAGTTAAATTGCCTCTAATTGATCTCACAATAGAATAGTTATTTTTGGCTGCCCTGTTCCGTTGATACGTGGCTGAGCAATATGGGAAATATACGGCTTTATCGACCCTGGTATCCTGGATATTTGAAATTAAACACATTCATATCTGCTATGTAATGAGCCACATGTGGTTTTCTTTATTCTGGTTTGACAATCAAAGGGTGCATGGTAAAATGTGAGATTCAATGCACTTACTGATTTCTTAAATTACCTCTAAATAAAGTGCTATTTAAATTGATATAATATTATTAGAATTATTATTAAAGCAGTTTAAACTTGGAGGATTTATCTTGTAAACTGCAAAAAGTGCATTGAGCATCTAGACAGGGATATTAATCATATTTATCATTGTGGTTGTTACCAATAATAAATCAGTTAGCATCATCATAAAATCTGTAATTATTCTTATTACCAGAAAGATAAGGCCTTTTTTCCATTTGAAAAAAGATGCAGATTCAACTGACCAACCAAACACATGGTAAAGTAGCCAGCCAATAGGATGCCTCTGACCTGCTTGACCTTGTTAAGCTCCTCCTCTGTCACGAGATGCAGTCTCTGAGACTCAGCCAGTTGAACCTGGGGAGGAGAATAAGGTGCGACGAATGCTTCATTTAGATCAAACTTCAATTAATTTTACCTGACGGTACCTCACGGTCACATTGCAGTCTGTAAGTGACCATAGACATAGAAAAATATTTTTTTCCTTAGTCCATAGGCTTACTACCATTGGAAGTGGTACAGTCTGCTATCGGCACAAGGGGAATTGCCATGATGTGAATCACCTTTGACAGATACAGGTGCCTTAGGAAGCTATAATTTGAGTGTAATTTGAAAGAAATTACCTAGCTATCCATCAGCTATGAGAGTGAATTGCTGGGTTCTAACCAATCAGGGCATGTCTTCCCTGATTGGTTCAGAGAATCCATCTTGGCTGTCGTTGCAAGGTGTGTGAATGCAATGGCTCGTCCAATTTTCCATCTCTCAAATCGTACCCACAGCCCATACCTTTAAAAGCCTCCGTATTTCAAAGAGCGTTGTCAGGACGATAAGCTTGTTGTTGAAATGTGTGGGATTTTGGTGAGGTTAAAGGATTCAGGCGGAGGATTTAGATGTTGCTGATAGAACTTTTTTCAGGGGGAATGAAAGCAGGAAATGTACCTGTAGCTTCTGGATCTCTCTCAGCGCCTCGATGTGGTCCTTCCTCAGTCGCTCCATCTCTTCCAGATCGTCAGAGTCTGACAGTGATGGCTACACAGACAGACACACACACAAACACAAACACACACACACACACACACACACACACACACACACACACACACACACACACACACACACACACTCACACAGAAGAAGATATCAGTAGAGCACGCTGTTTCTGTTGGGTTGGTCTCTAGCAGTACACCCTGAAATATCGTTAACCACGATTTGCATTATTTAACAGGCTGGCTGGTGGACTTAATATTATTTTATTTTAAGATGAGGATGCCTGGAGTGACTCAGAGGAAATAATAGAACGATAAAATAAAACACAAAACATCAAATATCATTATGATATTCGTACAAAAACTATTTAACGGATGTAACCTTTCTGTACTCCATTTGTGATTCTATATAGGGTCCATATTTCGTACCATTGAATTAAAATGTTTAGAGGGTTCGTCACTACATGTTTCTTTACTGACCTTATGGCACTAACTAAGCACGGAAGCCAACACGAGCACAATGGAAAATACAACGTAGACACTCGGCACGCATGTTCTGATCTACTGACACTGTTAATAAAGGTCAACCAATACCCCGATCAATACTTTAGAGTGGAAGCATAAACAACGGGGAAACAACAGAGGGAACAGTCAACAAAATACTGTAGACAATTTTTGCTAGCACATATTAAGTCAAAGACTAATGCTAATCAGGCTCAAAAGGAAGAGACTATGCTTTGTTTAAAGAAGATTTGTTCAAGATTCAGAGGAGAATGATGTTTTATACTCATTTATATTATAATTATTGCGATCTATGCATTGTATATGTATATATATATATATATATATGATATTTTAATTGTTAATTACGCGCTTTAAATCAGAAATCTGCTTATTTGTTGTACATTTTCAGATGAAATCGTCTTTCTACTATACTTGTGTAAGTAAACATATAGCTTTATCCCGTCGGTTTTTACAAAACTTATTCATGAAGCCCTTTTAGTTTCTTTGTAGTCACTCCAATCGTTGTTCTCACCCTTTCGTCTTTTACCTGCCAAATGGTCAAATCTATCAACCAAGTTGGTGGCAGGTTTTGATTTTGTACATTCTAAGTCCCTTTGAATAACAACATTTGCTAAAGTCACTTTGAATAAATGTTTGCTAAAAGTTCACCTGAGTAATGCTGTTTAACCACTGTCTTAGTAGCCTCTGTAGATAGATGCCCTATATCTGGAAGTATATAAATGAAATATGGAGATTTGTGTACCAGTGGGTTTGAGGGAGACTCTAGAAGACTGGACAGGTCATCAGAGGAGAACTTTGACCCCACCTGGGACACTGGCACACCATCCTGAAGCTGGGGCTTGAAGAGCTCCTTGGATAGGCTCTCAAACTCTACCCCCACACACATGCACGCACACACGCACACGCACACACACACACACACACACACACACACACACACACACACACACACACATAACCACAAACACATATTGAGCAAATAGAAGCAAAAAACATTGACAAGAACACCCCAAAAAACAGAACAGAGCCAAAACAGAGCTAGCACAATGTTAACATGGTTTACTGTAACAACTACTTCTACCAACACACATCAGTACGTACACACAAGGCTGAGTATCACGCTAGGCTCGGGTGTTAGCTTAGCATGTAAACCCTAACCCGAGAAGAACACAGCCATGTGGGCTAACACATGGCTCAGCCACATAGCGAGGCCATGGCCAACAGTGAAGTAAAGGTGGAGGTTGAGGCGGAGGTTAATGTGGGGGTCAGGGTTAGGTTAGGGGCTGCCAGGTCTTACCTGCGTAGGCCACGGTCCCAGCTGTGTCTGCCCGGAGTCGAGACCTCAGTGCCTGCCTCTGTGACTCTGTGGGCTTCAAGCCAAGCACATCCAGAGCCTGGGAACAAACAAACACACAGACACACACACACACACATACACGCAAATGTGTAAACACAACCCGTGATCACACAGCAATGAAGGCAATTACACCGACACGCACATAAATCAATAACATACAAAATTACACAACCACACAACATTTATACACACACAAACACAAACATAGGTGCAGAGAATGTATATAAAACACACAAACTTAACATAACACAATGTATCAACCAATACACTGTATGTTGCTTTTACACAAACACACACATCACACACATGAGAGAACTCACGCACACAGGATCACAGCAATGGCGTGACTAAATTGAATACAATCCATTGATATTGTTCATGCTGCTTGCTTCTTTCTCTCTCTCCCTCTCGCACACACACACACACACACACACACACACACACACACACACACACACACACACACACACACACACTCCCATCTGAATCCGATTGTCTGAGTAGGCCATTTGAGACTGATGGCTAATTAAACAATTGAACATTTGAAAAAAACATGGATTTCATTGGCCTTTTTCTCCTAGCCCACTCACTCTTGCACACACACACACACACACACACACACACACGCACACACACACATACAAACACACGTGCACTCTCTCTCTCTCTCCCACATACACACACATGGACCCACGGACCTGCTCCAGCCTCTCCAATTTCAGGCGATGTTGGGGGCCGAGGGAGCTCTTCCAGGGGGGGGCTGGGATGTCTGCAGTATGGCCGCTGGGGGGGGGGTCTGGAACCACAGGGAGTGTGGTGCTTGGTATTAGACCTGGTGGTAAAGCCCTGCTTCACCACCAGCAATAATGTTGAGCAGTCATTTCAGAAAAACAACCCTGCAGTGACAACAAATACGCACATTAAATACGCTCTAACCGGCTAGTTAAAAGTATTTACATTTTTTGTGTACTCCTATCAGGTTGATTCCACTTCCCTTGCTTTATGCTTAGCATACAAGTGGTTCCAGAATAGGAATCCACCACGAGTCCCTTTACTGAGCAATGGACAAGACTCTGGCAGTAAGTGACATCACCGAATTCGCTGACGTGAATGAGCAGGTTCCCCTGGTTGACACAGCAGGCCCAGGCTCCGCTCTGCTGTCCCCTTTCTTCGGCCAATCAGACGACAGACCTCCTGCCCGCCTCACTTCCTCTTCCTTCAGGTTACACGCAATGCACCATCTGTCTCTCTCCCTGTATCTTCCTCTCTATTCTGTTTCTTGGTCTCTTTCTCACTCCCTCAGTTATATGTGACAAAAATAAATGCTAAAATGCAGTTCTCGCCCCAAAGTCAGTGAACTAGCCAATAGGAAAACAAAAATAGATGAGGGATAGACAGAGAGAGAAAGTAAGACTGACGCACAACAGAGCGGTTGTACCTGGCCAGGTGTCGATAGCGCTGTCAGTGGAGACACACTTTGGTTCTGTTCTGACGGGCGCCGCGTGCACCTACAATTGTTCACCGGAGAACATGGAGGCATTAAAAGGATGTGTGTGTGTCCGTGTGCATATCGATGTGTGTGTGTGTGTGTGTGGGTGGTGTAATCGTTCCCATCACCCACACTGTGCTCTCCACGTATAGGGTGTACTGAGAGCTAGGACCCAGAGCATCAACACCTCCTTTTATAGACTGGCCATTCAATTTAATTACATGCTGGCGCCTTTTATTCATCATAATTATTACAATTTGTCAATTTCACTTTAAGTTAAGTTATCCTTTATTTATCCCTTTTTAGGGGGAAATTCTTCTCTGCTTTTGACCCATCCGGGTAGCCGGTGAACACATACACACACGGAGGTCCACACGGAGGTCCACACACATAGGGGCACACACTTAAGGGCACACCGGCACTCCCGGAGCAGTGGGCTGCCGCGGTGCAGCGCCCGGGGAGCAGGTGGGGGTTTCAGGTGCCTTGCTCAACGGCACCTGAAATCCGTGGAGGCTCGGGATTCGAACTGGCCACCCAGTCCAACTCCTTAACCAGTATGCCACGGATGCCCCTTTCACTCACAATTACTAATTCAAACAATAGAAAACATTAGAACTAACGGTGTACTGAAGTTATATTCAACACATTATTGGTGCCAATTATTCTAATCATTCCTATTACTATTCCGATTCCAGGGAAAAAACAGCAAATAATATCCCTTTTCTGGTGAAAACCCCTAGGTTTGAAGGAGCAGGCCCCCCACCTGGCTGACGTTGAGCACGGGCGGCGTGGGCAGCGCTATGCTGGGCAGGGGGGGGGCGTACGGCGACGGGGGGCAGTTTGGTCAAGAGGCCAGCCTGGGAGTGCAGCGGCCCCAGCCCTGGAGCCGAGGCCTGGGACACAGTGCCCCCTACAGGCCCCTGCAGGGAGATGGTGGGGCTCTGGGTTTCACTGCTGGAGCCGGACGAAGACCGCCGCCTGATGAAGGCTATCTCCACCGTGGGGTCCGGTCTGGGGGAGAGGGGGTTTTAAAGCAACAGGAAACGGAAATTGATTTTGAAGTATGTGTTATTAAGTCCAAGCAGAGTCCAAATCAATGCAAATAGTTAAATAATTAGTCTTAACAACAAGCTCTGGGTGGCGACCTCCAACTAATCAGATTATCACAAATCAGATCAATGCGATTCCTCCCCCATATTATGGTTAATCCCGGCCAATTCACATCTTTATTCTGAAAATAATCCAATCACATAAGGACTCTTAAATTCTTACTGACCTGAGTTTTGTGCTTGCCAGGATGCTCTGAGCCTCCTCATTGCTCGCTCCGATCAAAGACTCCTTGTTGATGGACACAAGCTGGTCCCCTACCTGCAGTCTGCCATCCTGAAAAAGAAAAATGCCCACAACAATCAAATTCATTAAATTGTCCATCAACAATATAGAAAGATGGTGGGGCTCATTAAAATAGTAAATTTGGGCACCGTCAGAAGAGGATCTTTTACCACACAAGTTTTCCACCCATCAAAATCCCCTTTGGATATTTATCCTTATTTTGAAAGGATCGACAATTTTCTATCAATAACCAAATAAAGTCAACTCAGTCCACTTCAGAGGGTCCAAGGCCCTTGAAACTAGCATATGTATTAATTTACATTCAAATGTTGATGCATACATGTTGCTACCTGAAGTGTATTAGAATCATACCAGGCCATCTGACGGTTCACAGTGGATGTATGTATTCACCTTCTGACAGTCTCCTCCTGGCACCATCTCCTGAATGAAAACCATTGGTCCTTCAGGGCTGTTGGTCCCGCCTTTAATGACGAGCCCTAACCCTGTTCCCTTGGAGACGCATATCAACCGAATGAGACTGTCACTTAGGAAGAGGGAACGTAAAGACATAGATTGAGAGACACAGGAGAGAGAGGGAAAGAGAGAGAGAGACATAGACAGGGAGGAAGAGAGAGAGACAGAGAGAGAGAGAGAGAGAGAAAGAGAGAGAGAGAGAGAGAGAGAGAGAGAGAGGGGGGGGGAGGAAGAGAGAGAGAGAGAGAGAGAGAGAGAGAGAGAGAGAGAGAGAGAGAGAGAGGAGAGAGAGAGAGAGAGGAGAGAGAGAGAGAGAGAGAGGGGGAGAGAGAGAGAGAGAGAGGGGGGGGGAGGAAGAGAGAGAGAGAGAGAGAGAGAGAGAGAGAGAGAGAGAGAGAGAGAGAGGAGAGAGAGAGAGAGAGAGAGAGAGAGAGAGAGAGAGGGGGGAGGGAGAGAGAGAGAGAGAGAGGGGGGAGAGAGAGAGAGAAACAATTCTAATTGAAATCGTCTCAGTAATCATTGTCCTTCCCTCCCTCTCTGTCTGTCACTCCAGAGGATGGAGGTTTAGGCTTTGTCATTTGAAGCATGACGGATGTTTATTTCTTCAAAGACTCTCGATGTTGGTGGTTGTTGTGAGTTTGGTTTTGTTTGATTGACTGCTTCACAATAGCAATCTGCTGCCGATGGGGGCCGAGATAAACAAGCAGCCCACTCATGAGCTCACGCTAGCTCATTGCAGAGGAGGACCGCCTTACAAGTAGCACAGGATGGAACACCTTTGTATGTGATATAAACGTATATGCCGCCATGTTTATGTATTATACATCAGTTATGTGTCTTTGTATATCTTTTAGAATACAGTGTGAACTGTAAAATAATCGGAGAGTAT